>NW_026865876.1:0-202845 GCF_026571515.1 Ruditapes philippinarum
AAGTCTATTAAATTTAGTCTTATTTAGTCATGTGATAACAGCTATTATAAGAAATTCGTGCTTTTATTTATAGGCGGGGCTAAATATGCAAAGTGTACGCTTACTCGATCCCTTTTTCCGTTTACCCCAATTCTGAGTAACTATGAAAGTACATATATTTAATCATTATTTTTATAACACATACACTAAGACTTTTTACCAACAAACCTTTATAATGGAAATATTTTAACAATAAAACAAAAGTAAAGTCCTGAATGATTTTCTGACAATCAATACATGTTATGAGCATGTCTTTCTTTTTACAATATCTAATCAAGTAAAACCAAATAAATTGTTCTAATAAAAAATCTCTAATCACATATTAAAAACAAAGCAGTAAAATCTATAATGCTGACATTTTCAATGCTGTATCTATATGTAGTCTGTAAGTAACATAAGTATCAAATAGATTTTAAACAAGAAATGTCGAATGACACATATGCCTCCCTTTCTAGCCCTTGACTCCTATAATTGGTAATTTTGTTAATATAGTAGAAACATGCCATAAATGGGTACGTGGAAGTGCTCAGTTATGGAAACAGAAAAATTATGACTCAGGGCTCACATTGGCTCCAATAAAATAATAGCCAATATTTTTAACTTAAACAAATAATAGCCAAAAGTTTAGCGGACTATTCATGATTTAGCGATTTACAACATAAGCAGTTGATTAAATAAACATTACATATAAAACTTTTTTCAGTTTTATAAGGATTATCAAATAAGCTGTCATACATTTGTGTATATTTTTTAACTACTTTTTTCTTACATAGAACTACTGTGAGTGAACTTTAATTGAAGCAATATAGGACTTTCCAGGTGGAATGCTTAACACATATTTTCCACTGTTATCACATCTAAATCATTTACTATGTATTCCACAATTTCTTTTGTTTGTTCTAATAAAATTTTGTCAGCTTCACAGTAACTATACTGTCAATTTTCACATCTCACACAGAATGGTAGTAGGTCATATTAACCTATAGATTAAACTTGCAAACACATTCACAGAATGCATGCTTTTTTTCTGAATAACTTACTGAAAAACCATCTACTAGTTATGAACAATCAGTATGTGAAATATAAAGACTTTGTGATAAATAGTTTTTAAGATAATTATCGGAAACCATGAGGTCTACCGACGGACAGACAGACAGAACGACATTAGCAAAACAACATACCCCCTCTTCTTTGAAGGGGGGCATAATAATATTCTTTATCAAAACCTAAATACATAAAAACTGGTTCACTTCATTCATAAAAGTAGCTTATTCACACTAGACATCAAGAGTTCTGCTGAAACTCTTTCAGTGTATAAAAAAAATTGAACTTTTACCCCTTATTCTGCTGGCTGCAACAGATTATTCCCATGCAACCAGTGCAGTCCAAGTTTAGCCAGCACACTGTGGCATTTGATCACGGCCTGCATTGTCAATTATCTAGTCTGAAATTTGAAATTATCCCTAAAGATAATGAGAAATTTAATCCAGAGTCCATTTATGATATTGAGCATGGTAAGGATTTAACACCAAGAAGCTTGAATAGAAAAACCCAATCTCGTTATCAAAGTATGCATTTCTTACTATTACATATTTGTATAATTATGTATATCAAATTAATATTATGTTTAATAAGACAACACAAAAAGTATTTGTAACAAACATCATTAACAATACATTCCACAAAAATCATTTCTATCAAAAGAAGACAGTTACAAATATATTTTAAAATATTTCTTAATAAAATAACAAGCAGCATATAAAAAAACAGAAAAAAAATGTACTTAAAATATGTTGTTATCTTGTGTATTTTTGTTGCTGACATAATGACATTTCACTTAGATAAAAAAAAACACTGAAAATATCACTTTTCTTGTTTTGTGATGATAAAGCAATTCAAGTACCATACAAATGTTGTGTTGTTGTTGTTTTTTTTCATTCTTTAGTACCTCTTCTATATTTCTGTTCTACATATCCGATCTTAACTAAAATACAAAAAACCTTAAAAAACAACAAAACAAGGGTAACAGTGTTGCAAAATACTCCCATCACAAAAGCTATTGACAGAGATGTGGCATTATAGAAATGCATATAGGAGATATGCTCTGGGCAATATCAGGACAATATTTTGATATTTTATCATCTCTAGCGACCTTGACCTTGCAAATATTAACCTAAATTACATGTGTCACACTTGTAGCCATGATTGTTATAATTTGTGCTACAATTCATTGATAATGATGACTAAATGGTCAGGTCCCTGTACACATCTTCTGTTTTATCTTAACTTTGATCTCTCTATGTGACCTTGACTTTGGTAGCAGGGACCTGGATAATGCGTGCAATACTTAACCTCACAATGGTGAACATTTGTGTCAACTTACATTAAAATCCCCTGATGAATGTAGAAGTTTTGCTCCTAACAAGCATTTTACAATGACCTCTAAGTGTCACCTTTGACCTTTGACCTAGAGACCCAATTCATGCATGTGACACTGCTTCTCAAAGTGGTGAACATTTCTATGAAGTTTTAGGGACCTAAATTTTGCATGCGACACTCCGCCTCACAATGCTCAACATTTGTGCTAGTTATATTGAAATCCCTCTATGCATGTGCAAGTTTTGCTCCAGACAAGCATATATCAATGACCCTAAGTGTGACCTTGACCTTTGACATAGAGACTTGTTTTATGCGCGTGACACAGCTTCTCATAATTGTGAACATTTCTATGAAGTTTCATTAGAATCCCTCCATGTGTGTAGGAGATATGCTCCGGACAAAATTGGACGCCGCCCGCCGTCAGAGGCAAAACAATAATTCAATATAATACAGGCAGATAAAAACAAAAAACAAGCATAATAATGTAACATTAAAATAAAATAATAAAAAAGAAACAAGATTGCAATTGTGAAAAAATGCTATGCCATCGCATTAATATAACAGCAGTGGATTTTGTACATTTTGCCATAATGCTATAGTGTCTAGTGAATTTGGGGGGTCAAGGTCATATTTCAGCATGTCAAATGAAAGACATTGCGCACATCAGATGTGTCTAATGTTAAGATACAAAGGCCATAGTGCTATAATTGATTTAACAAGAGCTGTCAGAAGGACAGCTATGCTCGACTATTCTTAGTGCTTGATAGTAAAAGAGCCTTGATAATGTAAAATTTTCTGAGTTAATAATAAAAGGACAAAAAATATCTTTAAATCCATGTTACAGTTATAGGCCTTGGAGAGAGTCTTACAGGCCTTGGAGAGAGTCCTATTATCTTCTTAAAGAAGAGTATAAAATTTCAACTAGTTTCAACAGAATATGAAAATATCTGAGATGGAATGCAAACCTAAATGTAAATTCATAGTTGAAAAAGGGGCATAAACAAGTGTGCAAAGTTTCAAAGCAATATGTCAATGGACTTTGAAAATATTTGAGGTATTACAATAACTTTAACATAAATTCAAAGTCGAAAAAGGGGCATAATTCTGTCAAAGTGTGTGATACAGTTACCTCCTCCTGTCTACAGGTTGGGGTCATGATGGTGAACAAAGTTTCAAAGCCATATGTCAATGGACTTTGAAAATATTTGAGGTATTACAAAAACTTTAACGTAAATTCTAAGTTGAAAAAGGGGCATAATTCTGTTAAAATGCTTGATACAGTTACCTCCTCCTGTCTACAGGTTGGGGTCATGATGGTGAACAAGTGTGCAAAGTTTCAAAGCCACATGTCAATGGACTTTGAAAATATTTGAGGTATTACAAAAACTTTAACATAAGTGGTTACGCCGACGCGGACGCTCGGGTGACTACAATAGCTCTACTTATTCTTAGCGAATAGTCGAGCTAAAAATAAAAGAAAATTTACTTGACAAAAAATTAGGTATTTACAGTATTACATAGCTTTGTAGGAACAGTTACTTTTTCTTAAATACTATCTTTTCATTGAAGCATTACCAATTTCTAAAAGGATTTGTAATCATCATTACACATGGTGTGAATTATATGTCCTTATAATGTGCGCAAACTGTTTCATTAAATATCCCTGCAAAGCTCACATCTCTCTTTCTAGAGTTCATGACCTCTAATCATTTCATAAATATCTCTGAAAAGCAAACATTTCTCTTGTTCGAGGTCATCTTTAGACTTACTTCCAACTATAAAATCTTTTGTATAAAAGACATTTCAATATAAGTTGTTTCCCTTCAGACAAGAACATTTTTTAAAGTTTTTACTATTTGTGCATAATAAAAATCAAAGACACCCAGTGCCATTTTTGATCCAAGTGCTATACTTTGAACAATCTTGGTATAGGTCTACAACACAATGCTTCATGCCAAATATCTAACATCTAGCCTTTGTCAATTTAGAGATGAAGACAATGTAAGCTTTTACGAAACACATATAAGGAAAACCTATGACCCCCAGGGGCAGTGCCAATTTTGACACTTGGGGAAAAAATTTGAAATTTTTTAGTAGAGGACCTATAGATGATTTTATATACCAAATATCAAAGCTCTAAGCCTTGTACATTCAAACAAGAGATTTTTAAAGTTTTTACTAATTTGAACAATCTTGGTAGAGGTCCAATATACAATGTCTTATGCAAAATATCTAAGCTCTAGGCTTTGGGGTCTTTAGAAGAAGATTTTTTTTTCTTCTAATTTCTTTTGGTTGCTGCATGAAATCATTTTCTTTGAACAACTTTGGAAGTCCTTCCCCCAAGGAACAATCCTGCCAAGTTTGGTTGAATTTGGACATACAGTTTTTCAGGAGAAGATTTTTAAGTCCTCTTTATAATCAATAGAACATACAAAACACACGCACAGGTGAATCGCTATATGACCGCATCGCAAATGCTGCAGCGGCATAAAAACAACACCACAACTTTTTGTTGATACTTCACTTCCTGATAATAACATTACTAAAGAGAAAGTCAAAGTGGGAGTGTATCACTAACCCAAGAAAACAAACTTTATGTAACAATGAGCATATTTTACCCTATAGACAAGATTAAAAAACATTTTGTATTAGATTACTAGCCTCTTGGTAATGTGATATGCTAAATATCTAAGCTTTATAGTTTCTGATGTCAGGTCAGTGACCAATCTGAATATTATACTGGAACTATCTGTTTAATTTCTGAAGAGGAACTGAAGGATCATTTCCAAGAAGTTTATCAATTTCTACCAATTGTGATACAGTTTCTTTAATCTAAAGGTAATATTCATAAAGACTGACAGTATGTTGCAGAGCACAACAGCAACCACAAAGCTCATATCACTCTGTGCTCAGCTGAGCTAGTAATAATCTTATCATTGTAAAATAAAAGAAATAAATATTTGTTCAAAACACAGTCTTAAAAATATTAGAACATAACAAAAATTTCAAAATAACTCGGCAATAGCATCAGATAGAAGAGCACACCTTGAACTTCATAGCAAAAAAAACCAAAACATACACCACTTCTAAGTACACATTTCTGTTAGCATCCATTAACAATCTCTCATGATGAATGAAGAACTGAAATACAAAGAGGATTATTGTAAAAAGATAGTTCTCGTACAAAAATATATAACAAATACTAATTTATTATTTATTAAATGTTTTCTTCAGGTTCAGTTTAAAGTTACTTACTTCTTTGATGACCTTCAATTTTATAATGAAAGCATGAGATTCTACTTGCTGCATAACGTTCGGCACAAAGTTCTACATTAAGCAAAATAATGTATTCAATTTTAAACTAGAAATGTGTCCATAAGACACAGATGCCCCCACATTTTACTGTTTTGTCAGTCTACTGACGTATATCAGAACTGACAGACAGACAGAAAGACAGACAAAGGAAATACTACACGACTCCTCCTATGTCTTAGTGGTTTGGGCATAAAATTGCATCTAATATTTTCTGCTGACATCTTGATTTTTCCAAATATTGAGCTGCAAAAATTTCAAATCTCAAACTTACATCCTAAGGTATGCTTAAACAAGCAAAACCCCAGATGCACAACTACACATCTTAACCAACATTCCTGCAGAAGTTTCATGACTCTCAGTCAAATACTTTTTGAGTAACATATGACAAATTGCAACCTGCAAGTTTTTCAACTAAGTAAAGGACGATACCTCCACAAATACTGAAAATCCACAAGCAAAACCCCAGGTGCACAACTACACACATTGAACAACATTCATATAAACTTTCATGACTCTAGGTTAAATACTTTTTCGGCTACACGCAACACAAGTTGAAAATTGCTTTTTACTAAGTCAAGGGAAATTACTCTATAAATATTGAATAAATCAACAGGCATACCACCAGGTGCATAACTACACATGCTGAACAACATGCCTGTTAAGTATCATGAATCTTTTAAGCTATGTGTGACACAAATTGCAAATTTTTACTAAATTAAAGGCACCAACAAAACTGAATTAATCCACATCTAAAAACCCAGGTGCACCACTTCACATGCTGATCAACATCCTGTAGAGTTTGTTGACTCTAGCTCAAATACTTTTACACAACATTTTGGAACAGATGCCCTGACGGCCAATGGCCCCTTACTCTACTGTTATGGAATGTACTCTTTTGTTATGTTTACAGTTAGACAGTCCCCCTATCTCCGTATTCAGTCATGCGGATTGACAAGCGCAAATTCTATTTTTAGGTATGCAAATGTAAACACTTATCTCTAGCAAGAGAGTTTTTTTTTGTTTTGTTTTTTAATTTCTTTTTTTTTTGTTGGCCTTTAAAGTATAAGTCATAGTATAAGTCATTAGACGACTTTCCAGCTTTACTGGTCGAGGAATACCTCAGGTGCCCCTCTGCACATTATTTCAGCACAAACAGGCACCTGAGTAAAACCACCAATGTTCTATAAGTTTGCTGGATAGCTTTTTCACATGTAGAATCCGAATACACTTGTGGGCCTTGTACCTACAATGGTGAGAGACAAGTAGTTTAAAGTCAACAATCTTAACCACTTGCATAAGAGAGTGATAATTCATTTAATTATTTATTACTTTCATGCAGGGAAAACAGATAGAAGTTTTGAACAATGTTACAATTTAAAATTTTCACAAAAAAGGAGCTATTTATTTTTAAACTAAAACATTTTAAGTCGTATTGAATATTAGCATTTAAATAAATTCAAATCACACTGAAAGCAAATTTCTAGAAGATATAATGATATTTTAAATCAGCTTTTTTTGAAAACATTTTGTTTGGAAACTTCAATTTCATGATTTCAATTCAACACACGACAAGTGATAAATGGCTCAAATCTTTGATCTTGATCTATAACCTTTACATGTAACTGGTACTTATGTAATGCAAATCCTCCATTCATGATGAATAAACATTTCAAAATCAAAAATCATCACAAATTTAAATGAAACAAGAGCGAATGCCCCCGAAAAGGTTTCTTAAGCATGCAGGTATTATGAAAAGAAAAGAGAATGAAAGTAACTAATTGCTGAATATTGTTCTTTGTATTATTGTTCCTGTAATCTCTAATTGTGATAGAGTGAACCTTCAAAATATAAGTGTGACCTTGACCTTTGAAGAAGGGACGTTGTTCCTGGACCCGAGAAAATGTTGTTATGAGATAGACATTTGAAACAAATTATTTCAAAATCCCTCAATGCATGACAAAATTACAGTCTGGACATGAATGTGTATCTTTAAACTCCTCAAGAGAATGAGTACCATCAAACAATAAGTGTGACCTTGACCTTGAAGGTAGGGACATGGGTCTTTGTCACGACATGTCGTCTTGATATGGTAGACATTTATGCCTAGTTATTTTAAAATCCTTTGATGCACGACAAAGTTACAGCCCGGACAAGAATGTGTGTACCTATAAACTCTAATTGTGATAAAGTGAACTTCAAAATGGTTGTGTGACCTTGACCTTTGAGGTAAGGACGTGATTATTGAACGCGACACATCGTCTTGATGTGGTAGACATTTATGCCTAGTTATTTTAAAATCATTTGATGCATGACAAAGTTACAGTCTGGACACAAATGTGTGTACCTATTTACTCTAATTGCGATTATGTGAAACTTCAAAATGATAGAGTGACCTTGACCTTTGAGGTAGGGATGTGGTTCTTGGACGTGACATATCATCTTGATGTGCCTAGTAATTTCAAAATCCCTCTATGTATGACAAAGTTACAATCCGGACATGAATGAAGTGGGACAGACGGATGTACTCACAAAATGGTACTTATGTGACCTTTTCTTTGATCTTTTTAGTCACACAAAGCTTAAAAAAGATTGCATTTGTGAAAAATGCTATGCCACCGCATTAATACATGTACAACAATAAATAGTAATGTAGGAACAGAATTCTTTTGTTTCTATGTTGTTATGCCTCATATTTGCATGTAAATTCTTTTCAGGGAATTTTCAAGTATTTGTATTTACAAATATTACACTACAAATATTGTTTATTGAATTCTTTGAAAGGATAATGTTTTTTTTTTAATAACTTTTTTTTCTTCCAAACTTTTCATATAAGAAACACATACTTAGGATTAGAATATAGGTGTTATAACAGATTGCCATTGAAATAAAGCTTCAAAATACTCTAGATGTCAAAGCCTACTTACTTACAACTACATATCCTGGAAGTCATACAATTGAAGATTGCCATAATGCATATATCACTGACCTATCTAATTCTTATCAGATTAGTGGTTAAATCTATTGTTATTCAAATAAAAGATCAGAATAGGAATCTATCAATGCAGTTGAGTCTAGTGAATTGGGTGGTGAAGGTCATTTTCACATGGCCAAAATTCCATGACTGTACATCAAAGGACAACACAGTAAGACACTTTGTCAAAATCTAGGCCAGCTGATATCAAAGTTCACTTTACATCTTAATCTGTGCACATGGTTCAAGTTTCATAGCTGCACATCAAGGACAAGAAAGTACATATAGGTCACATCATCGAAATCTAGGTCACCTGATATCAAAGTTCAATTTTACAACTAAAACTGTGCACATAGTCCAAATTTTATGGCTGTACATCAAAGGACAAGAAAGGTCAGGTCACTGTCCCCTTGGGCAAGGCAAAATTTTGACCCAAGGGTTTAACATTTTAGCCCATGAGCATATCGCGAAAAAATGGCCGTTTTCATTGAATAGCCTCCTGTAACAAGTTCAAACTGCTATGAAACTATGAAAAATGCTTCAATACTGATAAAACTTGGCACAAATGTTGACTAGACCATAGCCCCTGTAACAGCATGCTCAATCTTAAATTTCCTGTTACCATGGCAATGGGGGGACGTCTCAAAATTGCCAAAAATCACTATTTTGCATTGTTTTTTCCATCAAAACTGATTTCAAAGTGCTGCAACTTCTCAATGAATTGAGATAGAGTAAAAGGCTTTTCAGCATCGGTTACTAGTTACCCTAAGATTGAGCTGAGGCCATTTTTAGCCTGTCACATGTCCAAAATTTTCTTTGTGATGAGGGGACAACCACTCCCCTTCAAACCCCCCCAAACAGAAGGGGGCACATCCCCCTTCTGGCAACCCCCTGATGTAACATTTGGATGGGGGGCGGTGCCGAAAAATAGTCACTTTTTTTGAAAACATTTCTCAAATGAAAAACAGTGCTTGGGGCCTAATTAGGGCATTTTTTTACTGTTTGAGGCCTCAAAAAAAGGGGGGGGTGGGGACAAATAGCCGTCAAAACACGTCTTCATGATGGAAAATGTTAATTCAAACAATCTTGATACAGGTCCACCAAACAACATGTCTTGTCAAATATCTAAGCTGTAGCTTTCTCCAATTCAGAAAACATTTGTTTTAGTTTCTGTTTTTAATATGTGTACATAATTAAAATCAATGCCCCCAGGCAAGTCAAATTTTGACATCAAGGGCAAAATTTGAACAACTCTGGTAAGAGGACCTATGGCTGACATTATAAAGCAAACATCAAAGTTCTAAGCCTTGTACCTTCAGACAATAAGATTTTTATTTTTTTACTATATGTACATAGTGACTGAAAATAAACGACCCCACGGCGGGGCCAATTTTAACCCCAGGGCTACAATTTGAACAACCATGCTAGAGGTTCACTACACAATGTTTCATGCAAAATGTCTAACCTCTAGCATTTGTCAATTTAGAGAAGATGATTTTTTAAAGTTTTTACTATATAAAAATATAAGGAAAACCTATGGCCCCCTGGGCGGGGCTAGTTTTGACACTTGAGGCAAAATTTGAACATTTTTGGTAGAGTACCCATAGATGATATCATATACTAAATATCAAAGCTCTAAGCCTTGTACCTTCAGACAATAAGATTTTTTATTTTTTTACTATATGTACATATAGTAAAATACAAAGACCCCGAGGCAGGGCCAATTTTGACCCCAGGGCTATAATTTGAACAATCTCGGTAGAGGTCTACCAGACAATGCCTTATGCAAAATATCTTTGCTTCAGGCCTTGTGGGTCTTTACAAGAAGATTTTTTAAATTTATTCTTAAAATTCCTTTTGGTTGCCATGGCAACCAGATTTTTGCATGGAATGAAATTTTTTGCACAACTTTGGAAGCCCTTCACCCAAGGATCAATCCTGCCAAGTTTGGTTGAAATTGAACTAGTGGTTTTTCACAAGAAGATTTTTTAAGTTCACTATATAATCTATAGAACACACAAACATACATACATACAAACACACACAGGTGAATCGCTATATGCCAACGCATCGCAGATGCTGCGGTGGCATAAAAAAGACACACAAGTAAAAAGGAAAGAATAGGATCAAAGAGAATTTACTGTTACCCATTGTTCTCCAAGTCACACAAGTACCTCTGGGATTGTACGTGCCATTATATTATGCCTCCCTTTGGGGCATAATAAAAACTACAGTGCGAATACAAATTTGTCCGAAACATACATGTATATCATCCAAAGTAGTGCCAATTCAATACACAGGTTATACACATCATCTCAAATACTTGGCAAAAGTATCACAAATACCCTTCAAAACAGCCAGATATCAAAAGAACAGTTTGTCTAAGGTTTTCCTACATTGATAAACATAAGATTCATAGACAGTCACCCAGTTTTATCAGCCATAATGTTTGAAGAAAAATGTAAACAAAGGCAAGACTGATCACTTATGTAGGCTGTTCTTTCTAGCTTATTCTGGCACTTTCTACATACCTGTAATTTGGCGCAAGTGTTGTAGCTAAGCTTTCATTAACATCAAGAAATTCCCAGTGAAGACTTGTAGTGGTCAAAATTAACCTCCTTCTTGTATGCTTGTAGTGTATTCTTCATCAGCATAGCAACGGTCATTGGTCCCACGCCACCAGGAACAGGTGTAATATACCCAGCTTTCTTACTGACACCTATATACATAATCATTTAATGGTAAAAGAAAAATAGCCTTACTTGCTATATTTTAATTTGTGTATTTGCATCATGGTATATCCTGTTGTTTATATCAATTATATAAAGCAAGCAGTTAATGGAGAAAATTAAATTTTTTTGCATGATTATTTTGAATTTTTTATAGATTGTAAAAACTGTATATTGAAAGCTACTATGAGTGCAGTGTACTAGCAAATGCATAGCATATTTTTAAGGTAAGGTTTGAAATAGATTGATAATTTGTTGCTCTTCTACCATAGCATTTTAGAAGTGCAATAAATCCAAGAGTGGACAGAAAGTTTGCCTATTGTGAAGTAAGAGGGACATAAGCTTTCTACAGTAAATAAACAGCATACAGGTATAATTGTAAAGGAAATCAATGACAAATCATATACATTACCTAATATGTAAAAAGTTTTTTAACTCAAACACTACAGTTTGTCAATTTGACAAAATTTTGGGCACAAACCAGCAAATATCCAGAAATGCAAATTTTAATAAGCAGAGATTCTTCAAATGAAAATATCAAAAATACCTTCAAAATCTACATCACCAACAAGCTTCATCTTTCCAGTTTTTTCATCTTTAACACGATTAATGCCAACATCAATGATGGCACAGCCCTCTTTGATCATGTCAGCAGTAATCAAGCCTGGCAAACCTGTTGCTGCTACAATGATATCAGCAGTTTGAGTGAAGACTTTCAGCTGTTCTGGTGGTGTATAACGATGACAGATTGTTGTTGTTGCATCACCTTAAAATCAAAGCCAATGAAATGTAATAGACACCTTTAATAAATATGTCTCATAGCACTTGTAAGTGTTAAGAAATATCTAAAGTTTATTAACCTTTCATGACTTTCATTGTAAAATACATTCACCTCTCTAAATGAAGTTTCATGTTTTAAAGCTTTTAAACTTCCTGTTTACTCTCTTAAATATAAAAACTTCTACAATTTAACTAATAAATGTACTGACCAGAACAACATTTTAAGTATATATATCTGAGCATAAATGTTTCGGAGCAGAAGAATTTTAAGTCTGTATGATAATCTGGTCATTATGACAAATGTTACCCAGAACAGGAACCCAAAACTCACGATTTAAATAGCTTGTAAAAGACATGTTGTGTCAGAAAAGATGATTCACATGCATTTTCCAATACAAGTCTTTGTAAAATATGTGATCCTCAGAACAGGCCAAGTTTGACCCATGGGGCATAACTTATCACTTAAGAGAGGGCAACAAAGTGATGCTTCATGCTAAATATAGTGTAAGCTCTGAGTATTGCAGTTTCTGTAAGGATGACATTTTGAGATTTCATTTTTTTTTAGTGTTTGGTTTCTGTTACATTTTATCAGACTGAAACTTTTGTATAGGATCACCTAATGATCATTTCTGTGAAGTTTGGTTTAATTCTACACCTTGGTCAAGGAAAGTTTTGATCATGCCCAACTAAGCAGAGCTGACTGCAAAAGCAAACGCAAATAAACAAGAGCCACCACCGGGCGGGGCAACACTCAAGTTTTTACTTTTTCTAAGAGCGAACAAATACATGGTTTTGACAAAATTTAAACAAGAGCCGGTTGAACCGGGTGATGCTCCCCGAATAGGTTTTGGACACAGGAAGGTATACCTCTTGTTGTGTCAGAGTTATGTCACAGACAAAGTTCAAAGTGTAAAAACAACCCAAATATTGTGCACGACACATTGTCTCAATATGGTGATCATTTTTGTGAAATAGTTGTAAAATCCGACTTCAAATAACGAAGTTATGCACCAGACATGATTTTGCTGCAAGGTCATGCTGTAACCTTGACCTTCAAGGTAGCGACCCAAATGTTGCATGCGACACGTCGATTCAATATGGTGATCATCTCTGTGAAATAGTTGTTAAATCCGACTTCCAGTAACAAAGTTATGGGCAGGACACGATTTTGCTGCAAGGTCATACTGTGACCTTGACCTTCAAGGTAGCGACCCAAATGTTGCGCGCGAAACAATGTCTCATTGTGGTGATCATTTCTGTGAAATAGTTGTAAAATCCGACTTCAAATAATGAAGTTATGTGCCGGACACAATTTTGCTGCAAGGTCATGCTGTGACATTGATCTTCAAGGTAGCGAGCCAAATGTTGCGCACGACACGCCATTTTAATATGGTGATCATTTCTGTGAAATAGTTTAAAAATCTTACTTCAAATAAGGAAGTTATGGGCCGGACACGATTTTGCTGCAAGTCATGCTGTGACCTTGACCTTCAAGGAAGCGACCCACATGTCGGCGCGACACATCGTTACAATATGGTGATCATTTCTGTGGAATATTTTTAAAATCCGACTTCAAATAACAAAGTTATGGACCGGACACGATTTTGCTGCAAGGTCATGCTGTGACCTTGACCTTCAAGGTAGCGACCCAAATGTTGCGCGCGACACGTCTTCTCAATATGGTGATCATTTCTGTGAAAAAGTTTTTAAAATCCGACTTCAAATAACAAAGTAATGGGCAGGACACGATTTTGCTGCAAGGTCATGCTGTGACCTTGACCTTCAAGGTAGCGACCCAAATGTTGCGCGCGACACATCGTCTCAATATGGTGATCATTTCTGTGAAATATTTTCAAAATCCCACTTCAAATAATGAAGTTATGGACCGGACACGATTTTGCTGCAAGGTCATGCTGTGACCTTGACCTTCAAGGTAGCGACCCAAATGTTGCGCGCAACACGTCGTCTCAATATGGTGATCATTTCTGTGAAATAGTTTTAAAATCCGACTTCAAATAACAAAGTTATGGGCCGGACACGAATTTGGGACGTACGTACGGACGGATGGACAACCCGACGACTATATGCTCCCCCTAAATTTTTCGGGGAGCATAAAAAGAAAATTTAAAGCAGAAATCCTCCAGATTCATGCTAATTTTTATAAAAATTTTGAAAATGTATTTAAAGTAAAATACTGTGAATTGATGAAAGAAAATAATTTACACATTGCAAACGGCACTTACAATCCATGTGAATTACCAAAAAAGGGTAAAAAAATACTTAAATACCTCTTACTGCGTTAGAATTAAAGTGATTGATAATGCAAAATGAGTCATTTATCGCACATAACATGTAAATAATTAATTAACAAGATATGTTTGTAAAACATGTATGCCCCCTATCGGCAGGTAAGTCTTCATGTGGTCAGGTTATTATGACTGTCTTTTGACCTAGTGACCAAGAAATCAATAGGGATTATCTACTGGTCACGACTAGTCACTAGGTAATTGTGACTGTAAAGGTTGTGTCCCGCAATTTTATGACAAAGTTATCACAAATCTTACTAAATAATGTATAATCATGTAGGCCTCCTTCATAATGACAGCAAATTTGTTATATTACATAAGACCTTGAAATGTGTATACCAAAAGAAATTTTAGTTTAATAAAAAATATCAACCAAGGCAACTTGAGTTGCTGAGGTATTGGTCACATACAAGGTCAATGTGTCCTTGAGCCTTAACACCAAAATCTATAGGGGTCATCTACTGGTCATCATTATACCAAATTTAAAGTTTCTAAGCCTAAGCGTTCTTTAGTTATTGATCGGAAACCATTATTACCTACAAGGTCAATGTGACCCCGACCTTTGACCCCTTGACCCCAAAATCAATATGGGTCATCTACTGGTCATGACCAATCGTCATACCAAGTTTGAAGTCCTAGGCCCAAGCGTTCTTAAGTTATTGATTGGAAACCATTATTACCATTATCATAATATAAATGAACCATTATTACCTACAAAGGTCAATGTGACCTTGACCTTTAACCCTTGACCCCAAAATCATTAGGGTTTATAAACAGGTCATGACAAACTGTCATACCAAGTTTGAAGTTATATTCATATATAAATTCATTATAAATTATTGGATTATCTCAACATTGGATAAATCTATAGTTTCAGCTTCATTTCAGACATAAATTTCCTATATTTTGACTGGTCCAAAATATTAAAATTTTGTCCCCAGAATAGCTCAGATACCATGATTTTACATTAATTTTTTTCTTCAAAATTTTCCATGGTGGTATGCCCCCAGACCCCTATAGCATTTTCATAACTTCAGTGCTCATATCAAGTGGCCTCCTCACTTTCCAAAATTGCCACCTTCAACAAATCCTAGTGAAAAACCCATACTGGTTGGGGAGAAAACTTCGGCTGGTTGTTAAACTCAGCTTTTTATAATTAAATCAAGTTACCAGAATTTTTAATCTAATCAAGCTCCCCATCTCATACTATGGCTGGAATTCGACAATATCTGGAAATTTTGTCAAGTTTGGCAAGATATTTAAAAAATAACACAGACTTTTACCTGTTTGTTTACAAAACATGCCTATAAAAAGTACGGAAATCCCATTGTTGTGCGCATGTGCAGCAGATGCTCATTTTGAGGCCCGCACAGGGGTACTTTTATATATTGACCGACTACCGATAAAGCAGACGACGTTTACGTATACATTTTGTAGATGAAATTCAGACTCACTTTTGTCTTGCCAACTCAGAAAAAAGGCTGATTACACAATTGTAATCTTTAAGTGGAATGGATTGAAAGACTGATGTTAAATGCTCCTTTTATTTGTTAATGTGTAGGTTGAATACCACTAAATTAATTTCTTCTTCACTCTGTTAAGCTAAGCAAAAATAAATTTGAATCACTAATTTTTTAACTACATATTTCGTTATACGTTAATAAATGATAACGTATGTGTTTTTATGTAACAAGAGCTGTCGGTAGGACAGCAACGCTCGACTATTCTTAGTGCTTGATAGTAAAAACAATGCTTGATAGAGTTACCTCCTCCTGTTTACAGGTTGGGGTCATGATAGTGAACAAATGTGCAAAGTTTCAAAGCCATATGTCAATGGACTTTGAAAATATTTGAACTATTACAAAACCTTTAACGTAAATTCTAAGTCGAAAAAGGGGCATAATTCTGTCAAAATGCTTGATAGAGTTACCTCCTCCTGTTTCCAGGTTGGGGTCATGATGGTGAACAAGTGTGTGAAGTTTCAAAGCCATATGTCAATGGACTTTGAAAATATTTGAGGTATTACAAAAACTTTAACGTAAATTCTAAGTCGAAAAAGGGGCATAATTCTGTCAAAATGCTTGATAGAGTTACCTCCTCCTGTTTACAAATTGGGGTCATGATGTTGAACAAGTGTGCAAAGTTTCAAAGCCATATGTCAATGGACTTTGAAAATATTTGAACTATTACAAAAACTTTAACGTAAATTCTAAGTCGAAAAAGGGGCATAATTCTGTCAAAATGCTTGATAGAGTTACCTCCTCCTGTCTACAAATTGGGGTCATGATGTTGAACAAGTGTGCAAAGTTTCAAAGCCATATGTCAATGGACTTTGAAAATATTTGAACTAATTCAAAAACTTTAACGTAAATTCTAAGTCGAAAAAGGGGCATAATTCTGTCAAAATGCTTGATAGAGTTACCTCCTCCTGTTTCCAGGTTGGGGTCATGATGGTGAACAAGTGTGTGAAGTTTCAAAGCCATATGTCAATGGACTTTGAAAATATTTGAACTATTACAAAAACTTTAACGTAAATTCTAAGTCGAAAAAGGGGCATAATTCTGTCAAAATGCTTGATAGAGTTACCTCCTCCTGTTTACAAATTGGGGTCATGATGTTGAACAAGTGTGCAAAGTTTCAAAGCCATATGTCAATGGACTTTGAAAATATTTGAACTATTACAAAAACTTTAACATAAGTGGTTACGCCGACGCCGACGCTCAGGTGACTGCAATAGCTCTACTTATTCTTATCGAATAGTCGAGCTAAAAATGATTTATATGTTACATAGTACGTTGCATATAAATATGGTGTTATCATAGATATTCATTATACTAACGTAATGCTCAACAATTTTGGTAACAAATTATTTTTATTTGACATAAATGAACAGCAAAGAAATAATAAAATGTCTAAACATGTTATTTTACGTTTTAACTTACTCATTTAAGAAGAAAAACAAAGAGCCGGAATTAACTACTCGCGCGCGTTAAAAATATCCTTTTTACGTACCTCTTCCTGGGCCTCTCAAAATTACCCGTTATGTTTCTAAATATAACTTTTATGGTGATACCGGAGCTGAAGTTTATAATGGTGCAAGATTCATCAGAATACGTAAACAAATAAATGAAATATGCCCCCAAAACACTGATTTTTGGCCGAGTTTATCTCCCAAACCAGTATACGTCTATTTTATAGTTGAGCTAAACAAGAGCTGTCAGTAGGACAGCAACACAAGACTATTCTGAGTGCTTGATAGTAAAAAAGCCTTGATAATGTAAAATTATCTGAGTTAATAACAAAAGGACAAAATTTTTCTTTAAATCCATGTTACAGTTATAGGCCTTGGAGAGCTTGATACAGTTACCTCCTCCTGTCTACAGGTTGGGGTTATAATGGTGAACAAGTGTGCAAAGTTTCAAAGCCATATGTCAATAGACTTTGAAAATATTTGAGGTATTACAAAAACTTTAAAGTAAATTCGAAGTCGAAAAAGGGACATAATTCTGTCAAAATGCTTGAAACAATTACTGTAAAATCATTATTATTCGTGGGGCACGAATTTTCGTGGTTTTTGTGGGTAGGTCAATCCACGAATTTAAGATCCCACGAACTTTTATCCCAACAAATACTTCTTACCCAGTCTTTGTTCTATATATTACAAACATGCGTCGGCTCTGTTCCGGCCGATATTTCGTGAAATGGATGTATATACAGACAGATAATCAGGTTAGTGACATATTAAATCCGTTTACAATATTTAAGACACTTGAAAGAAAACTCGATTATATGACCTCAATTTACTGTCACAAATGTCGCATATACGTACTTGATCGTTGTAGTCCACTAGGACTTGATTGTGTCACAAGAATACTTGACATAATCGAGTAAATATGGGAACCCAGGCAGTGCAATAATTAGTGCTAATAAAAAATGTCAGTTTGCTCTTATTTATTAAAAAAAGTCTTTGATATTAATGTCGTAAGTACACAAAACTATAAAAAAAAATGTGGTCGCTAAAACAGACTTATTGTACATTCTTTTGTCGTTTTAAATGATCAAGTTTATATGAATTTTAATCTGTATTTGTGCGAATGCTATTCCGTCAACATCAAAGACGCCACCGACTTTTACAAGGTCTAAAAAAAAAAAAACAAGATCCACACATACTCGTGTTATTTACCGAGATTAATTTTTATGCATGTAAATTTACACAGTCGCTGTGACGTTGCGTGTAGTTAAGTACTGTCAAATATGTAAAGACCAATTAAGGGTGTAAACTTACTCGCTGGTTAAAACCTGTCAGGTGTCGTATAAATTATGCGATGTTTACATCGGCGAATTACAGGGGCAGTGTGTATATCATGTCACATAAATGTGTTAATTGCAGTCAATTATCGGCAATAACTGTGCTAAATTAGTTATGCCCAGAGGCAAGGATTAAATTTATTGACAAGCGCTGTGTGACAAGTAAAGATATGTACATGTTGTAAGTAAAAATGTTCGGCGATTAAGTTTAAGATTATTTTGCATTAGCTAGGTTACTGAATTTTTTTTAACAAGAAAACGAAAATCCACGAATTTAAGAACCCACGAAAATGCCCTTTTTGATAAAACCACGAAATTTCATGCCCACGAATTTAAGTGAATTCGCAGTACCTCCTCCTGTCTACAGGTTGGGGTCATAATGTTGAACAAGTGAGCAAAGTTTCAAAGCCATTTGTCAATGGGCTTTGAAAATATTTGAGGTATTAAAAAAAACTTTTACGTAAATACTAAGTTGAAAAAGGGACATAATTCTTTTAAAATGCTTGATACAATTACCTTCTCCTGTCTACAGGTTTGGGTCATGATGGTGAATAAGTGTGCAAAGTTTCAAAGCCATATGTCCATGGACTTTGAAAATATTTGAGGTATTACATAAACTTTAACGTAAATTATAAGTTGAACAAGAGCACCGCAAGGCGGAGCATTATATGCCCGAAAGTGATTTTTGTTTTTCCAGTAAAGATGAAGCATTAGTAAGACATTGGAATTAAATAAAGTATTACCTCCTTCAAATAACAATCCTCCTATGAAGTTTGAATATTGTGGTCCAAATGGAACTGAAGTTATGCCCCGGAAACTGTTTTCAGTTTTAAGGTAATAGTGACCTTGACCTTTGACCTTGTGACCCCAAAATCAATTGGGGTCTTCTACCTAATATGGACAATCATCCTATGAAATATGAATATTGTGGGCTGAATGGAACTAAAGTTATGCTCAAGAAACTGTTTTCAATTTTAAAGTAATAGTGACCTTTGACCTTGTGACCCCAAAATCAAGAGGGGTCTTCTGCCCAATATAGACAATCATCCTATGAAGTTTGAACACTGTGGGCCAAATGGAACTGAAGTTTTTATGCTCCACAAACTGTTTTCAGTTTTAAGGTCATAGTGACCTTGACCTTTGACCTTGTGACCCCAAAATCAATAGGGGTATTCTACCCAATATGGACAATCATCCTATGAAGTTTGAACACTGTGGGCCAAATGGGACTTAAGTTATGCTCCGGAAACTGTTTTCAGTTCATAGTGACCTTGACCTTTGACCTTGTGACCCTAAAATCAATAGGGGTATTCTACCCAATATGGACAATCATCCTATGAAGTTTGAACACTGTGGGCCAAATGGGACTTAAGTTATGCTCCACAAACTGTTTTCAGTCTTAAGGTCATAGTGAACTTGACCTTTGACCTTTAGACCCTAAAATCAATAGGGGTATTCTACCCAATATGGACAATCATCCTATGAAGTTTGAACACTGTGGGCCAAATGGGACTTAAGTTATGCTCCACAAACTGTTTTCAGTTTTAAGGTCATAGTGACCTTGACCTTTGACCTTGTGACCCCAAAATCAATAGGGGTCTTCTACCCAATATGAACAATGATCCTATGAAGTTTGAACACTGTGGGCCAAATCGGACTTAAGTTATGCTCCGGAAACTGTTTTCAGTTTTAAGGTCATAGTGACCTTGACCTTTGACCTTGTGACCCCAAAATCAATAGGGGTCTTCTACCCAATATAGACAATCATCCTATGAAGTTTGAATATTGTGGGCCAAATCGAACTTAAGTTATGCTCCGAAACCAAATTGCTAACGGGCTTTCAGGGATATAAAAAGGGGCATAATTCTGTTAAAATGCTTGATACAGTTACCTCCTCCTGTCTACAGGTTGGGGTCATGATGGTGAACATGTGTGCAAACAAGTTTCACAGCCATATGTCAATGGACTTTGAAAATATTTGAGGTATTACAAAAACTTTAACATAAGTGGTTAGCTTAGCTTAGCCGACGCTCGGGTGACTACAATAGCTCTACTTATTCTTATCCAATAGTCAAGCTAAAAATGCATACCTTTACTATGTGCTCAGATTGCTAAAATATAATTGACAGTCTTGTTAAACACTTTAATCAAAAGCACTACCATACCTGCCTTAGTCTCATATATGCCATCAGCATGGAGTAACATGGCTATTGGCATTCCAACATTCTTTGACCTGCCACAAACAACTGCATTCTTACCAAATGTTTCAATGCCTATAATGACATAAACCATAAATGCAATACAATTAAACATATTTTTTTCCTACAAACATCTATTACATAACTAGTATGAATGAAAGCAAAACTTACTTTTTGTAAGCTACATAATAAATAATTCCCAAGACAAAATATTATAACTTTATGATTCTTATTATCATAAGACTTCAAAATGTCATACATACATAATCTAATGTGATTGAAGGCATTATGTGTAATCTATAACACCATCACTTGATGCTTGTGACACATTTTCTATCATGACAACTTTAACTACATTTACTGGGATCCTACATATTACCAGACAAAATATGAAGTTTTTTATCTGTAACTTTTATTCAAAATAATAAAAAAGAATGGAATTTTACCCAAATAACTTTGGGTTCTTAATGCACTTAAACATTATTTTATCAAACATGAAATTAAACATTTGACTGTAGAAATGTGTCTTTAAAGAAGCCAATATAAAAGGAAAAAATCGTGCAAACAACTCAATTCAACGGACATTGTGTTTCAAACATTTTTGAAGTCGTGAATTAAAATTAATCTTTAAATAAATAATCAGCAAGGAAACTACGACTATTGAATGGCAAGGTTAAGATATTTGAAAAACCCAGTATGTCACTAGAAATAGACAAGGCAGCCATGCCTGTTATGAAGAGGCCAATATATGGGGTATAATTGAAATTAACATTATTAACTCAATTAACGTATTGATTCTTTATGATCCTTAAACGTATGAAACATTTTAATATTCAAATGGAATTCTGTTCTTTATCATACAGTTTCCTTTTGGTCATCATGTAGCATGTTACAAAAGCCATAAAATCTATTTTATTTACATTTCATGTAGAGTTTCCTCCCATGGGCGTAACCCGTTTCCATATATGTTTTTTTAATTTACACTTCTTTGTAAAAGACAACAACAAGATACTGTTAAGATTAAATTTAAAATTACTTCTTATCATTGAAATATGTTACGATTGTCTTTTGAGGTAACGCTGGAAAGAATTAAAAGTAAAACCTATCTAAAAAAACCATTAAGGGTCTCTATATTCCGGCCTGTGCAGAACAGATTATTACCCCGCATGACCAGGTCATGAAATAACTAGTAAACAAAAAGGCATGTTAGTAGCTAAAGAATTGAATCAACAATATTTACCTGAGAGTGGTTTTGTTGTTATTTACTTAGAAATAGAAAGTGTGTGTACAATTCAGACTGTATGATTTTTAAATCGAAGCAAAAAATAAAGCACTGTTCAGCAGCAATAGCTTTTGTCCGGTAAACTGATTGTCTGGTAAATATGTAGGATCCCAGTATAGCCATTCCAAGAAACCTCAAAAAAAAAAAAAAAAATTATCATCCCAACAAATATCTTTTTTTTAATCAAACATCACACTGGCCATAGCTTTTGCAGAAGTGGTGGGTGCATCACAGTGGCAGTGGAGTATTTATCACAGAAGCGGTGGATAAAAAATGGCCATTTAGGACTGAATTTTACTTTATGTTTTAATGTTTTACTGTAATATCTAGTGAGACAGGAGCCCACATATGTACTCTTTCCACCAATTACATGCAAATGATGTAATTCATTGCCGAATATGCAAACACTTCTGTACAGTTTGACGAGGGGACGCCACTTTAGCCTAAATTTTGGTTAAAATACATACAAATATGTGCAAAACAAGGCCTAAATACATCAGCATAGCATCGTATGAATGATATTTGCACAAACAACCATATTTTGGAACTTTTGTAAATTGTAATTGCCTTTTTATAAAAACAAGGCAGTCTGAAGGACAGCTAAATCCCCTTCCGCAGTGGACATGAATGTGCACTTCTTGATCTTTAACAGACCAGGACCTTGATGTTGTGCCATGTATACTATAAGCACTAAGTCTCATAATAGTAATTATTTGTGCCCTGTTGTTTAAAATATTCCATATAGTCAAAAAGTTATGGAGAACATTTAACCAATTACCTTGGGAGTAACATACTTGATGTTGGGTTCTGCACATGATTTCTGCAAAGTTATTTAAA
Source organism: Ruditapes philippinarum (assembly GCF_026571515.1). Classification (NCBI taxonomy): domain Eukaryota; kingdom Metazoa; phylum Mollusca; class Bivalvia; order Venerida; family Veneridae; genus Ruditapes; species Ruditapes philippinarum. The sequence goes on from NW_026865876.1 coordinate 23,145, forward strand.
CTAGAAATGTGTCCATAGGACACTGATGCCCCCACACGCCACTGTTCTGTCAATCTTATGACTCTAGGTCAAATATTTTTTGGACTTCATGTGCCACAAGTTGAAAACTAAAAATCAACAAAGGGCAATAATTCTGTTAAATTTGGTTGCAGCAAAAGTTCCTTCCTTTACTACCATCTACACATTAAAGTTGTTAATCCCTGGAAGTTTAAGCAAAATCTGCCATCCGGTTTAAGAGGAGTTGCATTCACAAAATTTCCACATAGTATAGAGTGAAAAAATCAACAAAGAGCCATAATTCTGTTTAATTTGGTCGCAGCGAAAATTCCTTCCTTTACTACCATCTACACATTAAGGTTGTTAATCCCTGGAAATTTAAGCAAAATCTGCCATCCGGTTTAAGAGGAGTTGCGTTCACAAAATTTCTACATAGTATATAGTGAAAAAATCATCAAAGGGCCATAATTCTGTTAAATTTGGTCGCAGCGAAAATTTCTTCCTTTACTACCATCTACACATTAAAGTTGTTCATCCCTGTAAGTTTAAGCAAAATCTGCCATCCGGTTTAAGAGGAGTTGCATTCACAAAATTTCTACATAGTATATAGTGAAAAAATCAACAAAGGGCCATAATTCTGTTAAATTTGGTCGCAGCGAAAATTCCTTCCTTTACTACCATCTACACATTAAGGTTGTTCATCCCTGTAAGTTTAAGCAAAATCTGCCATCCGGTTTAAGAGGAGTTGCGTTCACAAGATTTCGGGACGGACGGACTGACGGACGGACGGACAAGTGCAACGCTATATGCTCCCACATTGTGGGGGCATAAACATTTTCAAGCAGTTTAAAATTATGGAGCGGACACGAAATGTAGACTTTTTAACTCTTGACCTTAAAGTATGCCCTTGACCTTGGGGGTACCAACCCTATTATTATGCTCTGCACATTGTCTCATAATGGTGATCACTTGTGCCAAGTTATTTCAAAAAAAATTAAGCAGTTTAAAAGGTATGGAGCAGACAAGAAATTAGACTTTTAAACACTTGACCTTTCAGTGTGACCTTGACCTTGGGGATAGCAACCCATTTATTGCACTCTGCACATTGTCTAATAATGGTGATCACTTGTGCCAAGTTATTTTAAAACAAGGGTGCCATAGTCACAAAATACGCCCGTTTACGAAAGCTTTAGATGGAGATGGGGGCATTATGGATAAGTGTTATCTAGCAAGCAAGTTTTTATTCTTGGCACTGTGTTGTTAAATGAACCTTAAAACAAATCAGTAGGGAAGATATGCACAGGATGTGTGACCTTGACCTTGGTCGCAGGACCTGAATTTTATGCACGGCACTCAGCCTCACAATGATGAACATTTGTGCCAAATTATATTGAAATCCCTCTATGCATGTAGAAGTTTTGCTCCAGACAAGCGTTTTTCAATGAGCTCTAACTGTGACCTTCACCTTTGACCTAGAGACTTGGTTCATGTGCAGGGCACTACGTCTCATGGTGGTGAACAATTCTATAAAGTAACATTAAAATTCCTCCATGCATGTAGAAAATATGCTCCGGACAACATCTGGATATTTAATCATCTCCAGTGACCTTGACCTTGCAAATATTAACCTAAATTAAATGTGTCACACCTGTAGTCATGATAGTTACCATTTGTGCTACAATCCATCAATAAATGACAACTAAATGGTCTCTATACACATCTTCAAATTTTTATCTGAACTTTGACCTCTATGTGTAACCTTGACTTTCGTCGCAGGGATCTGAATTTTGCGTGCGACACTCAGCCTCACAATGGTGAACATTTGTGCCAAGTTATATTGAAATCCCCCTATGAATGTAGAAGTTTTGCTCCAGACAAGCGTTTTTCAATGAGCTCTAAGTGTGACCTTGACCTTTGACCTGGAGACCTGGATCATGCATGGAGCAATACATATCATGGTGGTGAACATTTCCCATAAAGTATTATAAAAATTCTTCCATACATGTAGGAGATATGCTCCAGACAAAATCTGGATATTTTCACCATCTTTAGTGACCTTGACCTTGCATATATTGACCTAAAGTACATGTGTCACAGCCGTTGTCATGATAATGACCATTTGTGTTACAATCCCTCAATAAATGATGATTAAATCGTCCTATACACATCTTCATTTTTATCTAAACTTTGACCTCTATGTGTGACCTTGACCTTGGCTGCAGGGACCTGAATTTTGAGCGCGACACCCGCCTCACAATGGTGAACATTTGTGCCAAGTTATATTGAAATCCCTCTATGCATGTGGAAGTTTTGCTCCGGACAAGCGTTTTTCAATGAGCTCTAAGTGTGACCTTGACCTTCGACCTATAGACTTAGTTCATGTGCGTGACATGGCTTCTCATAATGGTGAACATTTCTATGAAATTCATTAAAATCCCTCCATGCGTGTAGGAGATATGCTCCGGACAAAATCTGGATATTTCATCATCTTTAGTGACCTTGACCTTGTATATATTGACCTAAATTATATGTATCACAGCCATAGTCTTGATAATGACCATTTGTGTTACAATCCCTCAATAAATGATGACTAAATGGTCCATATACACATCTTCATATTTTTATCTGAACTTTGACCTCTATGTGTGACCTTGACCTTTGCTGCAAGGACCTGAATCTTGCGCGCGACACTCCGCCTCACAATGGTGAACATTTGTGCCAAGTAATATTGAAATCCCTCTATACATGTGGAAGTTTTGCTCCGGACAAGCATTTTTCAATGAGCTCTAAGTGTGACCTTGACCTTTGACCTAGAGACCTGGTTCATGTGCGCGACACTGCTCCTCATAGTGGTAAACATTTCTATGAAGTTTCATTAAAATCCCTCCATACATGTAGGAGATAATGCTCCGGACAAAATTGGACGCCGCCCGCCCGACCGCCCGCCCGACCGCCAGGGGCGTTCCCATAATACGTCCCGTTTTTCAAACAGGTGTATAAAAATTTAGCGGTTTAAAAGTTATGGACACAAAAGTGTTACAGGCGGACAAACAGACGTCCGCTCCAACATTATGGGCTTAGGGGCTATTTTCTTTGTTATTTTTTTTACTGCTTATGGGCTTTAATTTGAACAATCTTGGTAGACACTTACTAGAAGATGTTTCATGCATAATATCTAAGCTCTAGCTATTTGGGTTTTTTAAAAGAACATTTTTTTTAGTTTTCACTATATAAATATTAAGTAATCAAGGAGAGGATGGAAAACAACACGTCAGGAACACCAGAGTGAGTTTAAGTGAATTTATTTATCTACCGGTTTCGGTCATATAATGACCTTCATCAGGATAATACAGAAATATTTTAAAATTTAGGCCCTGAAGTATACTAAATGTGTAAACTTAAAAGTCACGTGACAATACTATATTTGGTTATGTTCTGGAAATGTGCCAAGAATTTTTTGGAATTTTGCCAATATGTTGTTAATAAATATAAAAAATGAAAATGTTGTTATTATAAGTCCTACTTAGTTTCACGAAAAATACCATAAATGGATCCAATAGAAATTATCTGTTCATTGGTTTGACTAAACTGTCCGAATTCATCTTCGCACAAGGTTTCAGAGCTGTTGTTCTTACTTGGATTTAATGGAGATATAGGTTCTGGTATTTGAAAGTTCATAGTTTCAATGTCCATGTTGATCTTCTGTGTTTTGTTGATGTTCTTAGTTTTTTTGTTCTGTTTCTTGTTGATTAGTTGTGGTGTTCCTCTATTGTTAATGATTCGAAATGTAGGCATCTTTTTTAGTATCCTATATTTGCTTTCAGTTGGTTTGGGTGTTGTTCTTGGTTTATCAATTTTGATATTTTCAAACTTTGTTTCATTGAATCCATGTACGTTTATGGAGTGTCTTTTAAGTGAATCCCGTCTAGCATAGTGCTTATTGCACCAGGAGCAAATGAACTTGGTTATGTATTCAGCATGAGTTTTTTGGTGTTGGTACCATCTGTTTTTATCAGTGTAAACGATATCGCAAGTTTCACATAATTTGGTATATCTGGGTTTAGGCCATTCTTCTTCAGTTATTTTTCGTGCATAATATATTTCTTCCGTTTTTACATAAGATTTAAGCCGCTTGGAGTTCTTGTTTTTAATTTCCTGATCCATACCTCTTCCGTTCTTAATCTAATATTGATGTTTCTTTCAGTTGTTTGTATTATTGTGACGTCGAATTCACGATGTCCGTTTATATTAAAATGGCGCGAAACGGGCTTGACGTTGTTTTTACTTCGGATGTCGGCTAAATGGCCGTAGAATCGATCTCTTAGTGAATTGCCAGTTTGTCCTACATACTGTAATTTGCATTGTTTACATGTTATTAAATAAATTAAGCTTACAGTTTTACATGTATGATGTCCAAAGATTTTAAATGTTTCATTTGTAGCGGTACTGTTAAATTCTATAGTATTAGACATGAATTTACATGTAAGACAATTTTGTCTGCACGGGTAACTGCCATTCGAGAATTTATCGCTAGAAATGTCTGATTTAACTAAGATTCGCCTTATGTTATTTGATCGACGATATACTGCTACAATTTTAGAGCTCCTAATGAAAGTAGTGAAATCATTGTCACTTAATATGTTAAGGTACGAGTTCAAAATTTTTTTGAGCTGGTGGTATGTATGGATTGAAAGTAGTTATAAACGGAAATGATTTTCTTCTCTTGTGGTTCGTTTTTATTAACAGAGAAGAGAATAGATCTATTAAGTTCTGATGCTTTCTTTTATGGCATTTCTTACAAGTTTTGTAAAGGATACCCTCTGGCACGTAGATTGTTGAATAATTGATCAGTGCATGCTTTATAGTATGTATCATTGCTGCATATACGACGTATGCGGACAGCCTGACTGTAGGGAATGCTATTTTTCTGGTGTGTAGGGTGGAACGACGTGTAGTGGAGGTACATATGAGCGTCCGTAGGTTTGGTATACAGAGTTGTTTGAAGATTTCCATTGTCGTCTTTTATTATATGAACATCTAGAAAATTGGCCGATTCTAAGTTAATGTCATAGGTAAATTTAATTGTATCGTGATAACTGTTTAAGGCCTCCATGAAGGAATGCAATTCCCTAAGAGTATGTGGCCAGATTATAAATATGTCGTCTATAAATCTCCACCAGACTGATGGGGTAAGTCTTTGGGTATTAAGAAAATTAGACTCCAATTCAGACATAAAGATAATGGCATAACTGGGTGCACATTTAGTAAAATATATAAATATTAAGAAAATCAATGACCCCAAGATCGAGGCACATTTTGACCCCTGGGCTTTTATTCGAACAAACTTGGTAGACACTCACTAGAAGACGTTTCATGCTTATTTTCTAAGCTCTAGCTATTCGAGTTTTTTAAAAGAAATTTTTTTAAGTTTTTACTATATACATATAAGGAAAATCAATGACACCCTTGGGCGGGGCCAATTTTAACCTAAGGACTTTTATTTGAACAAACTTGGTAAACACTCACTAGAAGATGTTTCATGCCAAATATCTAAGCTCTAGCTCAATTGGTTTATTAACAGAAGATATTTTTAAATTTTTTCTTTCGGTTCCCATGGCAACCAGTTTTGTATGGAATTAAATTCTTTGAACAAATTTTAAAGGTGACTACCAAAGGAACATTCCTATGAAGTTTGGATGAAATTGGCTTACCAGTTTTTGAGATGTCGTTTAAAGTAAAAATTTATTTATTTACAACAGATGGATGACGGACAAAAAGCGATCACAAAAGCTCACCATGTCACTTTGTGACAGGTGACCTAATAATACCGGCCAAAGGAATTTTCAATGGAAGGAAAAGGAAGTGTAACTAGGTCATCTATTTGTATATATAATAATACTGTTTTAAACACCAAATATTAAACAAGTTTCTCTGATGTCACAGTAAGAAAAGGGTTGTACTCAACTGAAGTGTATTATGTCAAGTTAAACCCTCAAAATAGACATAAATGGTATCGACACACTGTACTGCGTTGCAATCAAATCCACTGTCATCCGCATTGTAATCTTTTTTGTCAATTTATTTATAAAAAGGCAATAAAAACTTCCAAAATATGGTTGTTTTGTGCAAATATCATATATACGATGTGATGCTGGTGTATGTAGAGGTTATTTTGCACATATTTGTACGTGTTTTAACCAAAATCAGACTAAAGTGGCATCCCCTCGTCAAACTGTACAGAACTGTTTGCATAATCGGCAATGAAAAACATTGTGTGCATGTAATAAGTTGGAAGAGTACAAATGTGGGCTCCCGTCTTATTAGGTGTTTCAAGTAAAACATTAAAACATAAAAAACAAGAATTTGTAACAGTGTTACCAACGTCCCCCACCTAGGGGAAGTTTTATATGAAGCATAAAATTGTGCTATTTCAAAAGATTGACGTATGGATCTCAGGACTTTCAGTCCAAAATTATGATCAATGCTAGATCTGCAAATGATATGCTAGATATGTAAATATTTGACGTCTACGTGTTTTGTTTGTTTGTTTCATTTTACGCCTTTTCCCAACGGTATTTCAGTCATATAGGCGAGTAGTTTCCTAACCATCTTTCCTGGAGAGTTACACCAGTACTAAACTACCTTCCTCAGAGCTAAACTACCAAAGCATCTCCCGGGGATCAAACCCACGCAAGAGAGGTAACTGGATTAGAAGTCATCGACTCTAACCCCTCGACCATGGAGGCGGTCAGGTATGGACACATGTGTTACATATCATCTTATCATTGTGACTATTTTTGCCAAGTATTTTCAAAATCCCTTGATCTATGAATAAGTTATGGAAGGGACATAAAATATACCAAATAACAGACTCTGTTAACCTTTGACCTCTAAGTGTGACCTTGACCTTGGAGGTAGGGGTGCAGGTATTGTACTTGACATATTGTCTTATTATTGTGACTATTTGTGCCAAGTTATTTCAAAATCCTGAAGAAGTTCTAGATCAGACACAAAATATACACTAAAACAGACTATGTTAACTTTTGACCTCTAAATGTGACCTTGAACTTGGAGGTAGGGATGCTGGTGTTGTGCATGACACATCATCTTATTATAGTGACTATCTATGGCAAGTATTTACCAAATCCTTTGATCTATGAAAAAGTAATGGACCAGACACAAAATATACCCTGTAACAGACTATGTTAATCTTTGACCTCCAAGTGTGACCTTGACCTTGGAGGTAGGTGACTGGTTGTTGCGCATGACACATTGTCTGATTATTGTGAACAATTGTGGCAGGTTTTTACAAAATCCCTTCAAAGATAAGAAAGATATGGAATAGGACACGACATATACCCTCAAATAGACAATGTTGACCTTGAATGAGCAAGTGCGACCTTGACCCTGGAGCTAGGGGTCTGGTTTTGCACATTACACATCGTCTTATTATAACAAACATTTGTGTTATTTTAGATTCCTTTGATAAATGACAAAGTTATGGAAGGGACACGAAAGTGTGACAGACGGACGGACGGAGCCTATTTCTATATCCCTGGGGGACAAAAATTCAGTCATAAACTTACCAACAACAGTAAATGGCCATTTTTTTATCCGCTGCTAATGTGACAAATACTCCACCTGCCACTGTGATGGATAAACCGCTTCTGCGAAGATATGGCCAGTGTAAACTCAATTGAATATAATTACTAGTATATTAACTTTGTACCTGTTCTTCTGAGCATTTCCATCACACCAGCTGGAGTAGCTGGAATAAAAGCCTTCTCATCTACACAGAAGCAACCCACATTTAATGTGTGGAAGCCATCAACATCTTTGTGTGGAGCAACCGAGTTCATAACCTGTATCAAAATACAACAAGAACGTGTGTGTTCAACACAAATGTCCCTCGAGTAGATTCTTGTCAGTAACAATGTTTCAAAAAGGTTTACCCATTCACTAAGTTATGGTCAGAAAAATTGACAAAAAATTGTAAACACAGTTACATAACTTGACAGAGTGATGACATTTTCTTATTGTGAAGCATAATTATAAGTTGGCATATCATTGCTATGCGGTATGTAATATTCAACTTAACAATAAAAATTCATCAAATTTACATGAATGCAAGACCTTGACCTTCACCCCAGTGACACTAAACTCCGTATAAGTCACAAAAATTTTGCGACTTTTTGTGTGCGGAAATATTTGTGAAAATATGATTTCTTGAATTTAATACAGTTTTTCTGATATGATTAATAAAGCAGGTATATGTTAAGAATATGCTGTTATTTGTACTCGTTCTATTCACTTGTAATACCTTTAGGATTTTCATAATTATTTGAAATATACATTGTTAGTTTGATAAAGGACTTTATCACACATTTCTTTGTCATATTTTGAAACATTTCTTGTTATATGAATAACCTATTGTGTTATTAATACATACTTTGTTTCATTAAAACATTTGTGATTTGTTAAATCCAAACTTAGTGAAAAATTAATCTCAGTACTTGAACAGTCAAACTTATTCATGTAAGATGCTGTATGAAAATAATTTTAAATAATACACGAAAGTTTGCCCAAAAAGGAATAAGACAAACATTTGCGAATAATTTCAATTCTCAAAAATTGCAAATATTTTCATGTCGCAAAATTTACCACTTATAAAGTATTAGACATTGGTAACAAAAACAAAAGCTGTATAACAACCAAGCTGTGTTCCTTCCAAATATGAAAAATATCAGTCAAAAAGAAATGTTGATCGACACATATGCACCCCCCTTTCTTGCCCTTGACTCACATTATTTGTAATTTTGGAAGTGTTCAATTATGGAATAAATTCAGGGTTCCCACACTTTTCTTAAAAATGAAAGATACAGAACTTGTCATCACACATTTGAACAACTGTATCATATGACTTTGTACCAGGAATTTTTCTTTTCTTTTTATTTACATGTTCAATAAATGTTTTGAAGTATGGGAGCACTGTAACAGCCCTCTGACACACTTAAGCATTTTCAACCCAACGGTGAGCACAGAAGTGAAGAGGGTAATAACTTTGTTCAGTAATTCTTTCAAAATCTTCTCTCCAAGCAGGAACATCTTGAAATAAAGTGTTAAGTGCCGACAGCTGTCCAGAAAGTCCCCATCCTGTTTCATAGCTTTAAATGCATAATGAACAGAATGTAATCCACAAGAACCTTTGTCAATTTGATATTTACCAGTAAACAGTCAAAGGCAGCCCAGTTTACATTAGGGCCATCCATGGATACTTGTATTAGGTTCTTGAATCCAATGTTACTTTGTATTTTATTCTCAAATGTATTCACTAAATATGTTGTAACAGAGTTACCAACATCCCCCGCCTAAAGGAAGTATACATGAAGCACAAAATTGTGCTACTTCAAGAAATTGAGGGATGGATCTGGACTTTCAGTGCAAAATTTTGATCAATGCTAGATCTTCACATGCCAGTAACAATAAATTCATTAAAGAATTAAAGAACATTTAAGGTATCATCCACCTACCAAATATGAAAGATATCATCAAATAAATGAAATAATTAGGAGACATTAAGATAAATCCAACTTGCCTGAATAGGTTAGCCATACAAGGCCCTATTTTCAAAGTGATAAAAGGGGAATAACTGGAAAAAAATGGATGACACAGTTATATAACTTGTCAATATCATGTACTTTGTATTGATAAGTAAATGTGGTAACTATGAAGCTATTAGTATAGATAGAACTGGCAGTTTTAGGTTAACCAATTATTCATTTTCTTAGTGCTGAAAAGGGCAATAACTTGGTAAAAATGGAAGCCATAGTTATGTAACTTGTCCAGATCATGTGTGTGTTCATAAGTAAATGTGTTAAGTTTGAAGCCATTGGTATAGGTAGTACTTACTGTTTTAGGTTAACCTCATATGGACGGACAGACGGCGAATATGGAATAAAAGGCCATTTTTTTTGTTATTTTCTATTGTTTAATAGAGGGCCAATGGCCCCTTATTTTATTGATACGGAATGAACTCTATTGTTCTCTTTTGTTCCGTTTACAGTTAGATGGCCACCTATCCCTATTTGGTAGTGCGGACGGACAGACGAACAGTTCAATTACTATATGCCCCCGGGGCATAAAAATATGAATTTTTGAGGCTTATGTGCCTTTAAACATATTTAGTTTACCTTACTTTTGATGAAAGCTTTAAGTTTATAGAATTGCTCTCAAGTCCACTTCCTGGAACTACCCAGTACTGGTGTCATATGAAGAAATGTTAGTAGGGCTCAGACCCAGTATATCACTGTGTTTAGAGGCATACACATTAACCAGTAACCCACCCCTTATTTATAATAGATATATTTACCCTTTTCTCTGTGATATGGTCAGGTACAGGTAGTTGAACTAAAACACCATCTATATTATCATCATTGTTGAGTTTTTCAATCACGGTAAGTAACTCTTCTTCTTGTGTGTCAGCTTGTAAATTAATTAGTTCGCTGTTTATACCTGACAACAGAAAAATAAATACACCAGTTATCTCATCACTGTATCTAACAATGCCTATGTATCCAACCCAGAACTGAAAATAAATGAAATTTCCGAAGACAAAAAAAGTAATACATAGATGTTTGAGATAAATACAATTACAACTCTCTCCTTAAACTCACAGGACCTCTCTTCTGATTACCATGCAAGAGAAATGTCATCAAAAACCAGGATTTGTGCTAATATCAACAGAAGTCAAACAATTAATGAGAGGTGAACATTTTCACATTAAATTCATAAACTGATTATATACCAGAGTGTATTATATCACAGTTATGTATGTATTACATATTGCAAACAAAATAAAAGCTGGTACAATGTACTTAGATTGAAAAATCAAATGTATTATTAAGTATATCACTCAATATGTCTATTTGCTTAACTACTACATGACCAAGAATAACAATGTGCATACATACAGATAAATGTGACCTTTACCCCTTTTAAAATTGATACAAGTATGTCCTTTTAAAAATCAAAATTCAGACCTGGTTGTGATTTTCAGTGTACAATCTTGTAGTTAGAAAGAGGAGCTTTACTTCTCTATACATATTGTAATCCCATGACATTTGTATATACATGTTTAATATTATGCATAGGCCCTCTGCTCACTCAATCAGCATTAAGAATTTTCTGAAATTTATTATAGGGATGTATTTTTTTCTTAAGCTAAAATTCCCCATTTCTCTTAATATGATATATTTAAGTTTTTAGTTTGTATATTTCCCGTCTGATTATTAAAGAGGTAAAACAGATTTATTTAGAGGACTACCCAAAAATGCTACAATAATCCCAATTATGAGAAGAAGCACAGGAGAACTGTAATTAAAAGGCAAAATTGATATAAAATGAGCAAATAGGAATACTACTTTCTATATTTGAAGTAAATCTAACCAATACAAACTAGAACTATCACTAAAGGTGATTCATACCCCATCTGCACCTTAACTATTTGAAACAAGAGGGCAATGATGGCCCTAATATCGCTCACCTGAATATTAATTCCCTCCATGAATACTGTAAACTATAAACGAAAGCAGATAAAATCTAAATCTTAAAGTGATATCACAAAGTTGGTATTTATATCTGAAATAGTGCATGTGATAAAACATTACTGGTTGCTATTGCTAAGGGAAAACAACAGTTACATAAGAAGTCACCAGTTGCTACACAAAATAAATGGTTTCCTTGAAAGCCAGTGCCTGCTATGAAATTCAATGCTAGATTGGAAATTTAATGTTTACTATGGAAGTCACTAGTTTCTATGAAAATTTACAGATTTCTATGAAAAGTCAATGGCTGCTATGCAGTCACTAGTTGCTATGAAAACTAAGCTTTAGCTCTTGTAGATTTGAAGAAGAATTTTTTTACTTTGCATTATATATAAAAGGAAAATCTATGTTCCCCGGGACAGGACCAATTTTGTTCCTAAGGGCTATAATTTTTGTATGTTTCATACCAAATATCTTAGCTAAAGCCTCTACAGTATAATAGAAAAAGATTTTTTCTATTTTCACTTTATACAGTAACATAATAGGAAAGTCAATGACCCCTGGAGCGGGCCAATTTTTAGTTTTTTTTAGTAGAGGTCTACTAGATAACGTTTCATGTCAAAAGAACTAAGCTTTAGCTCTTGTAGATTTAGAAAAGAAATTGTTTCAAAAGTTTTTACTATATACAGAGAAGAAAAATCTATGTTCCCCTAGGGCGGGCCAAAGGCTTTAATTTGAATAATTTGTGTAGAAGTCCAACAGATAATGTTTTATATCAAATATCTAAGCTAAAGCCTCTAAGATTTAAATATTGCTATAATTTTACAAAAACATGTTCTGCAAAAGTACCACATAACAGTATTTCTTTTCAGACTGCATTATATACAAAGAAGTTAAAAAGCAATTTCAAAGAGCAGCATTTCCTTATGACTTCATGTATAAGTAACATTTTCTGGTATGTAACAAACATAGGCACATACCTGTGTATTCTGCTGCCTTGAATTTATTCTTAATGTATGTTTTACTAGCTGCATCATCTCCAACAAGTATCACACTGAGCTGTGGTGCACGTTTCCCTGTTGCCATAATCTTAGCCACCTCCTCTTTCACTTCATCTTTTATAGTCTGAGCCATCTGTTTACCATCTATAATCTTAGCAGTCAAACATCTATAATTAGAAAATTTTATCAATTAAAGCATTGAGCTTCTTTCAACTCCTTTGAGAAAAGTTAAAGCTGCATTTTATAAAATCATAAAAACAAAAAGTTAGCTATATTTCACAAATTAAATGGGTTTCATATTGACTTCTATTTTTATTTATGTTATAAGTATTTGCTGGAAAAGTTAAAAATTGTTTAAGTTTGAAATGGAGAAAGTATTAACAAAGGGCAGTAACTGAAAAATTATGAAGCAAAGAGTTATGGGTCTTATTCACTGCACTTCACAAGTATGAGATCTATCTGTCTGTAAAGTTTAAGTCAGTAGTTTTCATCTATTGGAGTTACATTGTGGAAAAGAAAGTGTGAAAAATAACAAGGGGCAGTTACTCAAAAGTTAACATGGTTATTAAGCAGAGAGTTATGGTTATTATGCACTGCACTTCTACTTAATGAGATTTATCTACCAAGAAAGTTTCTTGTTGATATCTCTTGTGGTTTCAGAGTAATGTCCCGGACAAAGTTGAAAGTGTAACAAGAGCTGTCCGTAAGACAGCGCGCTCGACTTTTTTATTGCTTGCCAATAAAAAAAGTTTTTGCAGTAAAAGGCAATACAAGAATCTCTGTATTTTCAAAGTGCATGAACAATGGCCATGAGCATTAAGATATTTAGTGAAGAATTATTTTACTGAATTGTGTGATACCCTTGAACACTGCAGCAAAGTTTGAAATGTTTAAGTCAAAAGAGGGCTGGTAAGAAAGAAAAAAAAACTGAGTTGAGCCTTAAAAAATTTAATAGTATTAAACCCACTTTGAGAGAATAAGGTATTTTTACGTCACTCAGAACACCTTGGTAAATGACATAATAACATAATTTTTCAAGAAATCTATGCCAAGGAAGCAGTATATTTTTGTACAATCAGCATAATATATAGATTTGACTTTGTATGTGAAAGTATTATAGTTACCTTATAATACAAGTAATAGATAAATTTTAATTTGAATATTACAGCAATGTTTATATGACATAATTTATGGTAAAGTGAACAAGTGGATAGGAATGAATTTTTTTAGATTTTTTAAGTTTTTTAGTGCTTGCCTATAATACAAAACATTGACAGTTAAGGGCCATAATTCAAATAAAATCTTTGACAGAATTACCTTCTCCTGGACATGTTTGGGAATCATGATTGTAAACAAGTATTCCAACTTTCAAATTAATATCTCAAACAGTTCAGTCAAAAAGTGGACTGGTACTAAAAACTTAACCAAGATTCTAAGTCGATAAAAGGCCTTAATTTTTAAAACAAATCCTTGACAGAGTTACCTTCTCTTGCGTACAGTTGGGGGTAATGATGTGAAATAGCATTAAAAGTTTCAAAGCAATATCTCAAAGGGTTAAGGCAATAAGTGGATTTTACCCATATTCAATGTATTTTCTAAGTCAAAAAGGGGCATAATTCTGTCAAAAACCTTGACAGAGTTATGTCCTCTTGTCTGTTGATGAAGGTCGTGATGGTAAACAAGTATGGTCAGTTTCAAAGCAATACCTCCAATGGTTTTGAAATAAAGTGAGGTGGTACAAAAACTTAACCAAGCTCAATACACTTTCTAAGTCAAAAAAGGGCCATAATTCTGTCAAAAACCTTGACAGAGTTATGTACTCTTGTCTGTAGATGGAGGTTATGATGGTGAACAAGTATGGTAAGTTTCAAAGCCATACTTGTAATACTTCTGAAATAAAGTGGGGTGGTACGAAAAACTTAACCAAGGTGTGACGCCAACGCCGACGCCGACGCCGGGGCGAGTAGGATAGCTCCCCTTTTCATAGAAAAGTCGAGCTAAAAATGAAAAAAGGGGCAATCTCTCCAAAATTAGGCAAGACAGAGAGATGGTTCTTGTGCAATGCACTTCTACTCAATGAGATCTATCTACCTACAAAGTTTTTTGTTGATATCTCTTGTAGTTTCAAAAAAGAAAATGCAGACGGACAGTCAGACAGACTGGCAAAGCACGAACTTTATGCTCTTCCTTCGGGGAGCAGACAAACATGACTTTAAGTGGCAGTCAGAATTCAACAATGCATTATTTCTTAACCTTTTACCTCATATAGACGTGTTTTGATGGCTTTTTGGCCCTCCCCCCTTTTTTGAGGCATCAAACAGTGAAAAAATGCCCTATTTAGGCCCCAAACACAGCCCCCCTCATCGCCAAGAAAATTTTGGACATGTGACAGGCTAAAAATGGCCTTAGGTTAATCTTAAGGTAACGTGTAAGCAACACTGAAAAGCCTTTTACTCTATCTCAATCCACTGAGAAGTTGCAGCACTTTGAAATCAGTTTTGATGGTAAAACAAGAATCTGTGTTTGATAAACACAAATGCCCCCGCGCTCACTGTTGTCAATAATTTAACTTTAGAGAGTGAAGTAGCTAATTTGTATGGAAGAAAACCAATCATGTGTAGAAATCTGTAATTGGCACCCTTGCCCTTGACCCAACTGACCCCTAACTCCATCCAAAGGAAGAATATCATGCAACTTATTTTCCTACCAAATATGAAATAAATCTGTCAATATATAAAGGCTGTAATGGGCAAAAGTGTAAAAATCTATTTTTAGCACTGTTGACCTTGACCCAACTGACCCCTAACTCCATCCAAAGGAAGAATACCATGTAAGTTATCTTCCTACCAATTATAATACAAATCTGTCAATAAATAAAGGCTGTATGAGCAAAAGTGTAAAAATCTATTTTTAGCACTGGTGACCTTGATCCAACTGACCCCTACCTCCATCCAATTGAGAATACCTCAATTTTATGTTCCTACAAAATATACAAGACATCTGTCGATAGAATAAGGTTAATACACCTGTAAAAGTGTAAAAAAATCTATTTTTGACATTGTCGACCTGGACCCAAATGACCCCTTACTAAAGGAAAAGGAAGAGGACCTCCCTTGGTATGACTATTATAAGCATGAGACATTAACTTAAAAATAAAGGCTGTATGAGCAGAAATGTTTAGATTTATTTTTTTACACAAGTGACCTTGACCTAGAGACGCCTAACGCAACCAAAAATTAGAGGACCGTTAAAGGAATCCACCTACCAAAATAATATGAAAGATATCATTAAATAAATTAAGTAATTAGGTGAAATTGTTTGATGAATCCAACTTGGCGGAATAGGTTAACCATACAAGTCCCTATTTTCAAAGTGATAAAAAGGGAAATTACTGGGAAAATGGATGGCACATTTATATAACTTGGCAATATCATGTACATTGTATTGATATGTAAGTGTGAAAATTATTAAGCCATTAGTTCAGATAGAACACAAGATATTTCCAACTTGCCGGTTTAGGTTAACCATTATTCATTTTCTAAGTGCTGAAAAGGGCCATAACTTGGTGCAAATGGAAGCCATAGTTATGTAACTTGCCCAGATCATATACTTTGTATGGATTAGTAAGTGTGTAAATTATGAAGCCATTGGTACAGGTAGAACTTAAGAAAAATCCAACTTGCCGTTCTAGGTTAACCTTGTACGGACATACGGACGGTTCAATTACTATAAAAAAAACAACACAAAATAGGGATTTTTGCGATTTTGAGACGTCCCCCGTTGCCATGGTAACAAGAAATATAAGATTGAGCATGCTGTTACAGAGGCTATGGTCCAGTCAACATTTGTGCCAAGTTTGATCAGTATTGAAGCATTTTTTATAGTTTCACAGCAGTTTAAACTTGTAACAGGAGGCTTTTCAATGAAAAAAATTTGTTTGTTTGTGTAATTGGGTTTGTACGTCACACCGACACAGTATAGATCATATGGCCACGTTCCAGCTTTACTGGTGAAAGAAGACCTCAGGTGCCCTTCCGTGAATTATTTCAGGCACAAACAGGCACTTGTCATGCAATGAAAGGTTAAGTGAAGTTTTATATACATGTATGTTTATAATTATTCTTTTAAAACAATTTCCAACTAGAAATGTGTCCATAGGACACGGGTGCCCCCACCGCGCCACTGTTCTGTCAATCTTTTTACTAAGTCAAGGGAAATAACTCTACAAATATTTGATAAATCCACAAGCGAAACCCCAGGTGCAAATCTAAAATATGCTGAGCAACCTGCCCATAAGGTTTAATGACTATGTCAAATCCAAGTTGAAAATTGCAAAAAATTTCTAAGTGAAGGGCAATAACTCTAAAAATACTAAATAAATCCAGACGAAAATACCTGGTGCACAACTGCACATGCTGATCAATATTTCTGTAAAGTTACATAACTCTAGGTCAAATACTTTTTGAGTTACGTGCGACACATGTTGAAAATTGCCAAATTTTACTAAGTCAAGGGCAATAACTCTAAAAATACTAAAAATATCCACATGAAAATACCCAGGTTGCACAACTACATATGCTGATCAATATTCCTGTAAGTTTCATGACTCTAGGTAAAAATTCTTTTTGAGTTACGTGCGACAACAAAGTTGAAAATTGCAAAATTTTACTAAGTCAAGGGCAATAACTCTGAAAATACTAAAAAATATCCAGACGAAAATACCCAGGTGCACAACTACACATGCTGATCAACATTCCTGTAAAGTTTCATGACTCTAGGTCAAATTTTTTTTGAGTTACATGCGACACAAGGCTGAAAATTGCAAAATTTTACTAAGTCAAGGGCAATAACTTTGAAAATACTTAATATATCCAGACGAAAATACCCAGGTGCACAACTACACATGCTGATCAACAGTCCTGTAAAGTTTCATGACTCTAGGTCAAATACTTTTTGAGTTACATGCGACACAAAAGTGAACGGACGGACGCACAGACGGAAGGACGGACTGAAGGGACGGACGGACAAGGGTAAATCTAAATGCCCGCCACTAACGTGGGGGCACAAAAATCCAAGAATGAGTTAAATATTATGTAGTGCAAATGTTTAATTATACATAATTAAACCTTGTAGTTAATGCATTCAGTTTTTATTGTAAAAATTGGCTTAGACTGTATCAAAAACAATTTCGAATTACCTCCCTTGTTTACATGAAATGTTAAAGTCTGTAAAATCTTTACAAATAATGTTTATTGAAATTTATAATATTGATAAATCTTCTTTTGAGCATCATATTTACCATAATTAACCATAAAAAAATTTGCATTACACTTTAAACTGATATCACATATGAGTTCATATTTGTATCTGAAATAGAGCACATGTATAAACATTACTGGTTGCATTTGCTAAGGGAAAACAGCAGTTCCATAAGAAGTCACAGGTTGCTGCCCTTGGAAATCAGTGCCTGCTATGAAATTTTACACTTCTATAAAGTAAATAGCTGCTTTTATGTCACTGGATGCTATGAAAACTAAGCTTTAGCTTCTGTAGATCTAAATTTTTACCATTTACATAAAAGGAAAATCAATGTTTCCCAGGGCAGGGCCAATTTTGACCTGAGGGTCATAACTTGAAAAAAAAATTGTAGAGGTCATATGAGTATGATATAAAACCATACAAATAGTTGTCTTACAGGGTCGTAACATAGGACATGACTGCAGCTTAAATTGCATTTACAGAAATTGACAAATGTCATTACAATAGGTTAATTACAACATACAGATGGCTTGGGCTTTTCAGCAAATATTGTAGTCAAGCTGTGTATTCCAGTATGTACTATACTATAGTAAATTATATTATTTACTACAGCACCCATATGCTTGTATATACAGTGTGTAATATCCAATACTTTGTGTGTATTTGAGTTTACTTATACTCGCCACCGGTTGCCAATATATATGGTCGAGTCCTCCAGAAGAGTATTAGTCATTTTAGATTTTGGAGGATAGTGCAAGATACAGAAAGATGTCCCAATTCCAGAAGCTTCTCTTGGTTCTTTAACGTGCTAAGTGTTTAAGCACTCATATACAGGACCTAGATTTAAAGCCTCATCCGAAATACTGATATGTAATTTTAGTTGGCCAGCCTGGGAATGTTGAGATTGTTGAGATTTCAAGTTTTGCCCTCTAACCGATTGAGCTATGCAGGCTGACTTTAATATCCATTCAACTCTTGCTATATATACTGCAGTTTAAGGAAGATTAGTAAATTTATTTTTTATTATATAAATATTTTCTTCATATCTAAAATAACCATAAATTAAAAAAAAAATATTTAAAACAAGAGGGCAATGATGGCCCTGAGTAGCTCACCCAGAAACAACTGCTTTTCAGTGTTAAGAAATTATCCATTGTCAATATTTTCTAATAGTAAATTTGAGCATAGAATATCTTGAAACAATAATTTGAAGAAATGCCATGACCTGGGGCATTTAAATTCATATTAATATGAGCAAACTTGATAAAAGACTACCTAAGATTAGTAAGAATTCTACAGAAAAAGTTTGGTGACCATCCATCAATTATTTCAGTAGGAGATGATGTTCAAAGGTTTTTCTATTTTTAGCTTTAGTGGCTCCTAAAAGGGGCCAATCAAATTAATATGAGCAAACTTGATAAAAGACTACCTAGATTGCTAAAACAAAATTTGGTGATCATCTATCAATTATTTCAGTAGGAAATGATGTTCAAAGGTTTTAATATGAGCAAACTTGATATAAGAATACCTAAGAATGCTACAGACAAATAAGGTGATCATCTATAAATTAGTTCTGTAGAAGGAGAAGTTTAAAGGTAATTCTATATTTAGCTAAGGCCTTAAATGTGCCAAAGGGTTTATTTTTTATTTACAGCTTAAGCGGCCCCTAAAAGGGGCCAATCAAATTAATATGAGCGGCCCCTAAAAGGGGCCAATCAAATTAATATGAGCAAACTTGATAGAAAAAGACTACCCAAGAATGCTACAGACAAAATTTCGTGATCATCCATCAATTAGTTCTGTAAAAGGAGATGTTTAAAGGTATTTCTACTTTTAGCTTTAGCAGTCCTTAAAAGGGGCAAATCAAATTAATATGAGCAAACTTGAGAAAAGACTACCCAAGAATGCTACAGACAAAGTTTGGTGATCATCCATCAATTATTTCTGTAGGAAATGTCATGTTCAAAGGGTTTATTTTTTATTTTTTGCTTAAGCGCCCCTAAAAGGGGCCAATCAAATTAATATGAGCAAACTTGATAAAAGACTACCCAAGAATGCTACAGACAAAGTTTGGTGATCATCCATCAATTAGTTCTGTAGAAATAGACGTTTAAAGGATTTTCTATTTTTAGCTTTAGTGGCCCCTAAAAGGGGCCAATCAAATTGATATGAGCAAACTTGATAAAAGACTACCCAAGAATGCTACAGACAAAGTTTGGTGATCATCCATCAATTAGTTCTGTAGAAGAAGATGTTTAAAGGTTTTTCTATTTTTAGCTCTGTTGACCCCTAAAAGGGGACAATTGAAATGACATGAGCAAATTTAAGTGTGACTGTCACAAGGATGCTACAGACCAAATTTGAAGTAAATCTGCCCAGCAGTTTCAGAGAAGAAACAATTGTTGACGCATGACGATGGACGACAGACTGACAGACAATGGAAGGAGCATCCCCCTTTGATACTAATAGCTCACCCTGAAACTTTGGTTCTGGTGAGCAAAATATCTTATTCATTTTCTTGTTATGAATGCAAAACTTAATTTAAATCTTATTAAAGGGAGGTAATACCCCAGAATGGAATGCATATACAAATAACAAAAATCAATAACCCCTGGGGTGGGGTCAATTTTACACTAGGTCTTTTGACATCCACTAGAAGATATTTCATGCCAAATATCAAAGCTCTCGTGATTTTGTATTTTCACAACAAGAGTTTTTAAGTTTTACTATATACATATTAGGTAAATCAATGACCCCCTGAGGCGGGGGCCAATTTTGACCCTAGGGCTTTTATTTGAAGAAACTTGGTAGACATCAACTAGAAGATGTTTCATGCCAAACATCTAAGCGCTAGCTCTTTCGATTTTTTACAAGAAGATTTTTTAAGTTTCTACTATATGTATAAAAGAAAAAAAATCAATGACCCCCAGGGGCGAGGCCAATTTTGATGCTAGGGCTATAATTTGTATAATTTTGTAGAGTTTCATTACATGATGCCACAAACAAAATATCTAAGCTTTGCACCTCCAGAGAAGATGATTTTTAAAGATTTCATTTCAGAAATCTATTTTAATCCCTCCTGATCCAGATGCTCAATTCAGCAAAACCATTTGAACAATTTTAGTAGAGCTTCATGCTAGGAACATCCCAGGAAAATTTCATCACATTTGGCCCCGTGGTTTCTGTGAAGAAGTTGTTTGTATAAAAAGTTGATGATGGACGCCAGACAAATTGTGATCACAAAAGCTCACCTTGAGCACTTTGTGCTCAGGTGAGCTAAAAATATATGTGATTTAGCAGTGAGCAAAAGGTTTTTGACAGTCACAATAATTCCGTCTATGAAATACTGTTTATATATAACCTGGATGTTGTTGTAATATGTTTCCTGGTTCCCAAACTCCTGCTGTATCTTACCAGCTGCGGACATAATTGCTTTAAAACAGGAATCATTCTGACTCTTTCAGGAAATCTTTTGACATATGATAATTTAAGGTATGATCTGTTAGACTTTATGAACTTTACAAATCTGAAAATAAAAATATATATATGGGCTACTTGATGATGTAAGAAGATTTTTGTGAAAATAAATGTCAAAAATTTAACGGAACTGTACCTACAAATTCACTAATATCTAACCTTGCAAATAAGTTCCAAATGTTGATTTAAGAAAATTTTACCACCCCTGTGTTAAAAAGATTATTTTTACTTTTAGCTCCTGTAACCTAGTTTATCATTCGAGATCACCCATGTTCGAACTCATCCGAGCACACAGTATATAAACGATTTGAACCCCAACCGGATCTTGTGAGACGATGTCAGTGTCAGCCATTTTCTGACGCCTAGCTTGTTTAATACATTGGTATTTATATTGAAACTTATGGACGTTAGGTTAGTAAATCTTTATTTATATCGTAGAAGAGAAACTTTATTAAGCGTTTTAGTTATGCAAAATATAAATGTTAGCATTAAAGTTATAAAATAATCGAAACTCACGAACTGCTTTCAGGTGATCAACACTGAACACTAGCAAAAATCCGTCTTATTTCAAGGTCTATTTAGTTAAACATTAAATTGTGATATCGAACTACTAAAATAATCAATAACAAACGATAATTTAGTCATCTGCAAAAGATATTGCTGTATTTTGAACATTAAATTAAGAATTTAACCAAGGAGGTCAATTCCGTAAACTGAACGTTACTTGCTGGTGATTGTGAACCCTACTTGTGAGTTTACGAATTTTATCTGTACCCTGACTTGTGAGTATTTTTTAAGATTAAATGGAGAGAACGTTAATTATTTAACGCATTTATTTGTTTATTGACAGGCAAAATGAAAGAATTTAGTTGTCTTCATTGCACCCTTTCTCTTCAAAAAAAATTCGGAACCACTATTGTTCATAATTTGGACATCAGAACAAAGGCTTAAAATAACATTTTCTCAGCTTGACAACAATAACAGAAACATTAAAATCATACTCAAAAGACTTTAGAATTATTCCAAACTGAAAAAAGTTTAAAAAGGACTTTAAAAGCAAATGATATTGCAAAACCAGTAAAAAATTTCAAGACAAGAAGGACTTGAAAAATAATCTCCAATCAAGAAATGTCAAAAAATCAAAAACGCCAGTTAAAGATGTTCACACATCGACAAAAGATACGTTTTTTAGTACAGATGACGTAGAGTTTAAGTTTAAACTTGGTGTCAACTTATTCCACAGATCCCACATATCTTAGACACTGGCAAGACTCGAAACTATTTAAAAATAAGTGGAAATAAACTTGCAAGAGTGAAAACTACCTTTTAGACATTTCACAACAATATGCAGGAAACTCCTTAAAATGATTTATTAAGAGTGTAGTCGTGCATGTCAGAAAAAAGAAAGTCAAGGCATTTATGAGAATATAAATCGTGTTTCAAAAAGCATATTGAAATCAACATGTTGAAATACCAGTAAGTAATCTGCCAAAAATCCTGTGATGATCTTTCGAGGAGGATGGATTGATATGTGACGTTATACAACGGTCACGTCAAAAACATCAACAGTGCCGTTGAACTTAATAGTAGAAACGTTTATAGTACTTATGTTATATCTTAGCTTTATATATTTCCAAAGAAAAATGAATGGTAAATGAAGATAAGATTTGTTGGTTAATAATAACTGTCAAGAAATAGTTTTCTTCCTAATTACTTCATGCTGGTATTTCCATGGAAAGTGAAAACATGATGAAGGTGCAGTATTGGTTACTTATATAGAAACTAAAAGATGTGTCATGCTCTTGTGACACAATAACTTCATATTCTGCAAGATATAATTTGGAACATATGACAAAAACAATAAAAATCATCAAAAGTGACTCGCAAGTTATGGTTCAGTCAAAACACAAGTAGGGTACAGATCATTAAAATTATTTTAGCAAGACGGGTACAGTTCTCAGAATGTTCGCCTCTATTATTTACTATGTTTTTATCAATATTAAAAGATATCTACACAAGTGCCTGTGCGGTAACACGAGGTAAGACAATAAAGTTTAGATTGAGATATGAGTTATAGTGAAATAAAACAAATTTAGGCATAAATTTGCTTGTGTAATAGGCGTGTGTTGACATAAACAAAACACGAAGCGAGGAGCACAGCGTTTTATGCGCATAAATTTAAAGAAGCTGGTTATGGATGTATCTATAAGCAAAGAAAAAATATTTCTTAATATGATCCAAATGTTTTCATACCGTCACAGATTAAATGCAAGCCGTCTTAAAAAGTTTTATGGGTCACCCCGCCTGTTTGTACGGAACTGATGTTGAGATCTTCTCACAAGATCCGGTTGGGGTTCAAATCGTTTATATACTGTGGAGCAATTACCTAGACAAGCATCCTGACCAAGTTTGATGACAATTGAGTAAAGAATGTGACCACTAGAGTGTTAACAAGGTTTATCCATATCTGGGCAGTGTGACCTAGTTTTTGACCCCAGGTGACCCATATTCACTAGAAATCAAAAAAACAAACTTGCAGAACAATGTCCAGGATATTTGGATCAAAACTGTAGCCACTAGAGTGTTAACAAGATTTTTCTTTTTTTAGCTCCTGTGACCTTGTTTTCCATCCAAGATGACCCATGTTCGAACTCATCCAAGCAACTACCTAGACAAGCATCCTGACCAAGTTTGATGATAATTGAGGCAAAAATGTGAATTGTTGTAAGGGTTGGACTAATTTGAAATAATTTTAATGAAACAAATGACAATTAAGGCGTTTTTACTCCCTCAAACCTCATTTTAACCGTTATTGGCATAAGTGACAATATAGAAGCTCCCATATGTGTACATTTCACTGACTTCCAAACATCAATGCTTTTAGTATACTAAATGTCTTTTATCTTTTTTTCTACTTCACTTATTGAGTTATTCTGCACATATTGAGCAGTGGAAATTCACA
The DNA here is from genome assembly GCF_026571515.1 of Ruditapes philippinarum. NCBI lineage: Eukaryota > Metazoa > Mollusca > Bivalvia > Venerida > Veneridae > Ruditapes > Ruditapes philippinarum. The sequence goes on from NW_026865876.1 coordinate 47,384, forward strand.
AATATGTAGAACCATATGGTACTGGTTACAGGAATTAACGGAAGTTAAAGGAATGTTCCTAGCCAACCGGAACTAGTGTGTTAGGTCTGACAGTTGGGCGCCATATAAGTGTAGAAGGTAACTTAGAAGAATTACGCAATTTCTAGCTTAGCTATGATCCAGACGTGGAAGGTAAGTTGATTGTTTGTATTGTCAATCACTTTATAATCAATCTCGATAGTTCTATAAGACTATATATACTTTTTTACCGATGCTAAATTTTGTGATTTATATGTGGTTCCACCCCCGAATACATGAGAATGAATGAAAACGTGTAAAACGATCATTTCTACATACTTATCCGAAATATCAAATATAGACGGAACGTATGCAACTTACACAAGTTTTCAATACTTCAAGAGATACAGTAAATATTAATACAATAAACTTTGGTGTAAAAACTGAGAATTTTGAAAATTACCATCAATATTGCTGTTTTTACCTATAATTTGACACAGTTTCACAACGATTTTTGGAGAAAAATTCTGTCAGTAGTTGTTGTTTCGAGTGATCTCCCCTTATCAGTACAGAGAATTCTGCCAAGGGAGGTAATCACTGTGAGGAGCCGTCGCTTAATCTGGTTCCCTGTCCTATTATGGTTTACATCCAAGATATTTTAGTATATGGAATGGACTTGGAATTCATTTCTGACTTAGGATAAATATTTTCTACAATCAAATACATTTTTTGTGAACATTCAATGAGCCGTACCCCTTTGTCTTGGACAGGGAACCAGATTAGGAGTTTGGTTCCAAGAATACACAAGAAAAGCATTGATGCAAAGCATCAAAGGGCGTCCAAGCAAGAAATGCAGAAGTGAAGATGAACTAGTCTAGACATATGATGACAAGATATTCTTATAAACTTTTCAATGGTTAATTGGTTTTTACCAGAATGAACGGACGAAAGACATTGTTCATTGTATATGAACTTTGATTGGCATGCTAGAGATTAGAATATTACTTGTTATTTCTTTATGATCGTGATTATTAATAGCAACGGATATACATGTATACAATCATATGTGTAACGCATGATGATCAACACCACACTTGTGTAATTGTCCCTTATTATGTTATCGCTATAAGCGAAGACCCCCTCTTAAGGTATCTGTTCACACTTAGTAAAAATATGACACTAATTATATTAACATGTTGATCATGTTGAGCATAATTGTTTATTATACAATAATTGTATAAATATCTATTTTAATATAAAAAAATACAGATTTTATTAATATTGTTTTCCTCTCTTTTTTGTGTTTTATGTGCTATTTTAATACTGAGTTTTTTTACGTTTACTACTCTTTTTTTTTTATTAAAATTGTAAAATAAATTTTAAGAATTCAATTGTCATATTGACCAGGTACGTATATTAACCGACGATTATAAGTCAAAACTTAACTGGAAAAAGTCAGTAAATTATGGTTAATCTTTCAATATATAATATTGTTTATTCTTAAACCATGTACATGTACATTTGTATTTTTCTTTATCATTTTTTAAATTATCAATCAATTAAATAATTCATAAAATCTAATTTGTAACTTTGAATAATTCCTCGGCATCTTTACTAAACACGAATAACAAATTAAATAAAATGTTTCAAAGTTGATAGCGTCATATTAATACCATAAAAATGTACCTTTTTTTCTGAATTATTGTACATATTTATTGCATGGTAGATAAAATTAAACATGCTATTGTTGTTGTTGTACGTTTTTTTTTTCGAAATGTATGTTTATGTATAATAATAATCAATAAATTTGAGAGTTGATCTATGTTTATAAATTATTGTAACCAAACTAAGTGACAAACATTCATTTTAGAAAAAAAAATTTTTATCTGTAAAATATTTGTTCTGTTCTGTAACGATATCAAACATCTACTCCAAAACCGGGAGAGACCGGACAATAAATACGTTTGATACTATTCGCCGGTCACTAGTAAATCCCGGGGAGAGACCGGGAATTACCGATAGCAGTACATCCCCCTATAAATAGATTTTCGGAATGTTTAGGTCATCAACTCATCATTCTATTTTAACATACCACAAGAAAAGCATTGATGCAAAGCATCAAAGGGCGTCCAAGCAAGAAATGCAGCAGGTGAAGATGAACTAGTAGATATATGATGACAAGATATTCTTATAAACTTTTCAGTGGTTAATTGGTTTTTACCAGAATTGTATATCACTTATGAATGAACGGACGAAAGACATTGCTCATTATTAGCTTTGATTAATATGCTAGCGATTAGAATTTTACTTGTTATTTCTTTATAATCGTGGTTATTAATAGCAACGGATATACATGTATACATTCATTTATAATCCATATGTGTAACGCATGATCAACACCACAGTTGTGTAATTGTCCCATATTATGTTATCGCTATTAGCGAAGATCCCCTCTTAAGGTATCTGTTCACACTTAGTAACAACATGACACTGGTTATATTACCATGTTGATCATGTTGAGCATAATTATTATACAATAATTCAGGGCTGGGAATCAAAACTGCGTCGTATCCTACAAAATGTAAACAAACGCCGCCATCCTGGAGCGAAAAATGTATGTTTTTGTTTATAACTCTTTAAATTTTGTTGGAAATGACTGAAAACAAGATATATGTATTAACACGCTACACTATTTTCCGCTTCGTTCGGTATATGTTGCTTGCACAACTATTTTGTAAAACAAAAGTTATAGCGAACTTGCAACTCGAAGCGGGGCAGAATTTTTATGAAAATGTGTGGATACGACGCAGTTCATATTGCTTTATCTATCGTTTTTCCTTCAAATCAATTATATACTCGTTTTCAGAGTTCACCATAAACGTCAAAACATAATTTTGCATCATTTACTAAACTTTTATTTAAAAGAGATGTTTATTTTCCAAGAAATAATGATTTTTATGAAATGATACGACGCAGTTGAAAATAAAATATGATACGACGCAGTTGTATTTTCATTGCAGGCTGAATATTGGTTAAACTATTTAAATTATGTGCTAGGTATGCCAATAACGTCCTACAACATTTCTTGTTTACAACTTAAGTCAAAAGCAGAGGTCACTCATTGGTTTCATAAAAATGGAAATGTAATACAATTTATTAAGGCTGCATTTTTTCGGTCGCATTTTAGTACTAATCATAATCATCTACAAATTCGAAAAGCTGTATCAAATGCATATACATTGAAACAGTGATCGCACACCCATATGACAACGTTTCTACTGTTGCCTTAGCATGCTAATAAACTTGTTCACGTGAGTTCGAAATGGAATTGATTACTATTTTGATACAAATTCAATATTCCAGTGTAACCTCCACTGGACCCTGTATTAATCAGGAATGACTTTTTTCTTAAAAAAAAAAGAGAGAAAAAATTACAAATTTTGAAAAGGTCTCACGCTATCGGGAATGCGCAAATTGCATGCCTACCTTGTAATGAGCAATAATTTCCGTCAATTCCGTTATTACTTGTGTCTTTTTACGTGCCAATTTTATTGTATTCATTTTCTTAATAATCGACGAGGACAGATGAGCTTTATTATTTGAAACTGAACATTAAATTTTTTAAATAATATTATAAATGGTTAAGCTACAATATATTTTTGCAAGTAGGTTATGCGTTCCGTTTAGTCATGTTATGTTCAGCGCCGCGGAACTTTACCCCTGCGTTTCTTTATCGCCGATGAGGAAATGTCTACGGAATGTATTTTCTATACTTGCACTTGAGTATCATTCTTCTCCATCAAAAAAACTTTTCAAAATCGAGTTACATATGATACAACTAAAAATTATTTTGTAAAAAAGGTGTCCGTTTTGCAAAGGTATTTTACGCTATGCACCGATAAATTTGATACAGAAATAGGCAGACATGATCTTTCAACAGTATTGAAGAATTATTAAGTTTTCACAATATTGAACAGAAAATGTCAGATTATCGTATCGAATTTTCAACAGACTAGAGACATGACATCTTAACATACCTTCATACTAAAGTGTGATTTTTATTTGATAATGAATTGCCTGAAAACTTAAACAAAAGTTTTCAGAAAATTACTTGGTTTAAACATATTTTATTTAGAATATTTGTACATGTGTAAATAACAACATAACAATAATTATAGATTTTGGCCGAAAGCAGAAGCTTATAGAAGCCATTATCTAACAATAACAATCTTCAATGTCTGTGGTGGTTGTAATTAACAAGTTACCAAAAAAAAACAACACATTTGATAATGCAAGATTGAAAAAGAAAAATGAAATGTTAATGGTAAGGACAAGATTTTAGTAAGTTTTGACAAAAATTAAGTAAAAAACTACAGAAAACAACTAAAGAAAAAAAAACACAAAAAGGACATTAAACAAATAAAGATAAGGACAAGAAAAGAATATAAGCAGCATAGTAGTAGCAGTCAGACATTATATAAATCGTTTCGTAGAATCAATATAAAGGTATACATACTTGAAAAGCTCTACGTTTTGGTTGTTTGAAAGGGAATTTGAACCATGCAATAGCAGAGTGTGAGTTATGATCAGGGATCTATCCAGTTGTATGATGTTCCTATAGAGAATATCTCGCATATGTTGATACAAAGGACAGTTTAGAAGAAAATGACACACTGATTCTGTTTGACCGCAGGCGCATGTGTTTGATTCGGAAATATTTTTTCGGAAAAGATCATCATTTAAGGAACTACAGCCAAGTCTTAAGCGAGTATGCAGGATTTGAAGTTTGCGAGGCCCTGTGTTAAAATAATTAGGAGGTTTGTGTGGGTTTGAAAGAAGTCGCTTGAATTGTTGTAAAGATTCTGATGATTTTGTATTCTGAGGGAGCGTGTTCCAGGAACGGATGCTAGACGGGATGAGAGAGTTTTGATAAAAGGATGTTCGACAATAGATAGGAGGAATATCAGAGGAGTTTCTGAAGGTGTATCTTTCGTTTTGACGTGTTGGGATTAGAGTGTTTAAGTAAGTGGGACATAAACTATTTCGAATTTTGTAAATAAAGACCAGTTTGTGATTACTACGTCGAGTTGATAATGATTCCCATCCTAGGTCGTCATAAAGTTTTTCAAGAGAACAAAGTTTAGTAGCACCTGTGACTATTCTGGCAGCCTCGTTTTGAATCATATCTAATTCATGCTTTTCGCTAGCTGAACAATTATCAAAAAGTATATCTCCATACTCTAATAATGGACGGATAAATGTCAAATATAATGTTTCTAATGTATTTCTGTCGAGTGTAAATTTTAGACTACGGAGAATATTGATCCTTGTCCAAGCTTTGTTTTTAATATATTCTAGATGATTTGACCATGAACAATCGTTTGATAGAACAACTCCTAAATGTTTGTGAGAAGAAGCTTCAGAAATGACTTGGTTTTGCAGAAGTAGGGAGGATGTTGTGTTTTGATAGCTTTCCGAGATATAGTCATACATATGGTCTTTGCTGGATTAAACGAAACCAGCCATTCTTTAGACCATTGGTTAATCTTTTTGTAAATCAGAGTTTAGTACATTTGCTGTTATTTCGGGTGTATTAACGATAAGGGATAAACTTGTGTCATCTGCAAAAAGTCTGATGTTGGCGTCGATATCTATTACAATGTCGTTTATAAATATAAGGAAAAGCAGTGGACCGAGAATGGATCCTTGAGGAACACCAGCCTTGACGTAAAGAAGAGAAGATGATGATCCTTGGACAGTGACTCTTTGCTGCCTATTGAATAAGTAGCTTTGAAACCAAAGAAGTAAAATCTCCACGAATTCCAGCAGATGACAATTTAGTTATGAGTCCTTTGTGCCATACCCGATCAAAAGCTTTGCTTATATCACAAAATACAATTCTAATTTCCTTTCCATTGTCTATTGCTTCACAGAAAGAATTATAAATTACTGATAGTTGGTTTATAGTTGAGTCGCCTTGGCGGAAACCAGACTGATATTCTGTTAAAATGTTGTTGTTAATTAGATGATTATATACGTGTTTGTAAACAGCTTTTTCTAAAACTTTGCTTAGGGAACAGAGAAGTGAAATTGGTCTATAATTACTAATTACATTGGTCTCATTCTTTTTATGAACTGGACGTACGTTTGCAACCTTCCATTGAGTAGGAAAAGTACCGATAGACAGAGAATAATTGAAAATATCTGATAAAGGAACAGCTAATTGAGACGATATTTCTTTTAAAACGCGATTGTTTATTAAATCAGGACCAACTGCTTTCCCAAGTGGTGGTGTTCGTAATAATGGTTCGATATCAGATGGTTCAAAGTGAAGTGATGATAGAGTTGAGGAGAAAGAATAAATTGGTGGAATGGGTTGCCAATCAGGTTCGTCAAGAAATGTTTGTTGAGCGAAGAAACGATTGAAGGCGTCCGCCTTTTCCTCGTTGTCATATAGAATATTTGAGTCATTGAGCAGTGGAGGAATAGATCTTATTTGACTATTAGGGGAGATAAACATTTTAACTGTGGCCCACCATGATTTATTAGATGTTTTATTAGTGAGAGTCTGGGTTAATTTGGCTGTATATTCTGATTTAGCATCTCTAATAAGGGAAACTATTTTATTTCTAAGTTGGCGGAATTTCGACCAGTCCGAAGTTCGATTATGGAGCTTAGCTTGTTTGAAAAGACGCTTGCGTTTGCGTATAAGTCGTTTAATTTCACCTGATATCCACTGAAAATTACTTCACAGAGGATTACCCCCTGTTTACATTGAAAATTTCTCTGCTATTAATACCGAAATAAGAAATTTAAATTTTATTCTCTTTATAATTATTTCAAATATTTATAATCTTAAAACTTCACGTCAGAAGTTAATAAAATAGCTGCTTATTTGTACAGCTGACGTTAACAAATTTTGTTGAAAAAACAAATCAGACAGGTGTGTCCGACCGAAGCCGAGCTGTTTATGTTTTCTGAATTCAAATCACTTGAAGTGAACTGAACTGCTATGAATTCGAAAACCACCAGGGACTTTTTATTCTTTACCCCTGCGTTTCTTTATCGCCGATGAGGAAATGTCTACGGAATGTATTTTCTATACTTGCACTTGAGTATCATTCTTCTCCATCAAAAAAACTTTTCAAAATCGAGTTACATATGATACAACTACAAATTATTTTGTAAAAAAGGTGTCCGTTTTGCAAAGGTATTTTACGCTATGCACCGATAAATTTGATACAGATATAGGCAGACATGATCTTTCAACAGTATTGAAGAATTATTAAGTTTTCACAATATTGAACAGAAAATGTCAGATTATCGTATCGAATTTTCAACAGACTAGAGACATGACATCTTAACATACCTTCATACTAAAGTGTGATTTTTATTTGATAATGAATTGCCTGAAAACTTAAACAAAAGTTTTCAGAAAATTACTTCACAGAGGATTACCCCCTGTTTACATTGAAAATTTCTCTGCTATTAATACCGAAATAAGAAATTTAAATTTTATTCTCTTTATAATTATTTCAAATATTTATAATCTTAAAACTTCACGTCAGAAGTTAATAAAATAGCTGCTTATTTGTACAGCTGACGTTAACAAATTTTGTTGAAAAAACAAATCAGACAGGTGTGTCCGACCGAAGCCGAGCTGTTTATGTTTTCTGAAATTCAAATCACTTGAAGTGAACTGAACTGCTATGAATTCGAAAACCACCAGGGACTTTTTATTCTTTACCCCTGCGTTTCTTTATCGCCGATGAGGAAATGTCTACGGAATGTATTTTCTATACTTGCACTTGAGTATCATTCTTCTCCATCAAAAAAACTTTTCAAAATCGAGTTACATATGATACAACTACAAATTATTTTGTAAAAAAGGTGTCCGTTTTGCAAAGGTATTTTACGCTATGCACCGATAAATTTGATACAGATATAGGCAGACATGATCTTTCAACAGTATTGAAGAATTATTAAGTTTTCAACAAATATTGAACAGAAAATGTCAGATTATCGTATCGAATTTTTCAACAGACTAGAGACATGACATCTTAACATACCTTCATACTAAAGTGTTGATTTTTATTTGATAATGAATTGCCTGAAAACTTAAACAAAAGTTTTCAGAAAATTACTTCACAGAGGATTACCCCCCTGTTTACATTGAAAATTTCTCTGCTATTAATACCGAAATAAGAAATTTAAATTTTATTCTTTTATAATTATTTCAAATATTTATAATCTTAAAACTTCACGTCAGAAGTTATAAAATAGCTGCTTATTTGTACAGCTGACGTTAAACAAATTTTTGTTGAAAAAACAAAATCAGACAGGTGTGTCCGACCGAGGCCGAGCTGTTTATGTTTTCTGAATTCAAATCATTGAAGTGAACTGAACTGCTATGAATTCGAAAACCACCAGGGACTTTTTATTCTTTTGTGTGGAAAACCTATCAAGCTAGTTTCAAAACGTCGACGGTTCTCTGCAGGTACAACATTTTGCCTGAAATAATGCACAGAGGCGCACCTGAGGTCCTCGCCCCTAGTAAAGCTAATGTGTAGAGTGAAAGGTTGAAAAGAAACCACAAAAAGCAGTCATTACCCAGAACATGCAGAACCACAGTTAACTTAGAGCGTAGCTAGCCAAAATGAATTTAAGTTAATAGATTTCTACATTTTTTTTGCGGAAAAAAAAATAGGGATAATATTGAACATACAGGAAAATATAAGAAATTATTTCAGATATTATGATCAATAAGGTAACATGTTCATGTTTAACTGAAAAGTAGCTTCCGCAATGTAAACTTTCAAATTAAATGTTATATTGGATATGACACATTGTATTCTAAATAATCAACAGAACATTGCTTTACACCGCAAATGATCTGGGTTTTTATCTAGCGCAAGTGATTATTCCATAAAATAGAAATATATTGCCAAACTTATCCCTGTTGAAAAGACTGCCAAAAATACAACTGCGTCGTATCATATTTTATTTTCAACTGCGTCGTATCATTTCGTAAAAATCATTATTTTCTTAGAAAATAAACATCTCTTTTAATAAAATTTTAGTAAATGATGCAAAATTATATTTCGAAGTTTATGGTGAACTCTGAAACAAATATATAATTGATTTGAAGGAAAAAACGATAGATAAAGCAATATGAACTGCGTCGTATCCACACATTTTCATAAAAATTCTGCCTCGCTTCGAGTTGCAAGTTCGCTATAACTTTTGTTTTACAAAATAGTTGTGCAAGCAACATATACCGAACGAAGCGGAAAATAGTGTAGCGTGTTAATACATATATCTTGTTTTCAGTCATTTCCAACAAAAAGAGTTATAAACAAAAACATACGTTTTTCGTTCCAAGATGGCGGCGTTTGTTTACATTTTGTAGGATACGACGCAGTTTTGATTCCCAGCCCTGATAATTGTAATATCTATTTTTATAAAAAAAATACAGATTTTATGAATATTGTTTTCTCTTCTTTTTTGTGTTTTATGTGCTATTTTGATACTGCGATTTTACGTTTACTACTATTTTAAGAATTCAATTGTCATATTGACCGACGATTATAAGTCAAAACTTAACTGGAAAAAGTCAGTAAATTATGGTTAATCTTTCAATATATAATTTGTGTACTCTTAAACCATATACGACTATTTTCTTTATCATTTTTTAAATGATGAATCAAATGAATAAATCATAAAATCTAATTTGTAACTTTGAATAATTCCTCGGCATCTTTACTAAACACGAATAACAAATTAAATAAAATGTTTCAAAGTTGATAGTGTCATATTAATACCATAAAAATGTAACTTTTTTCTCAATTATTGTACATATTTATTGTTTTTATCTCATATAGATAAAATAAAACATGCGATTGTTGTTGTTGGTTTTTTTTTTCGAATTGTATGTTAATGTATATAATAATCAATAAATTTGAGAGATGATCTGTGTTTATTAATTATTGTAACCAACTAAGTGACAAACACATATTTTGAAAAAAAAGCTTATTTATCTGTAAAATATTTGTTCTGTTCTGTAAAGATATCAAACATCTACTCCAAAACCGGGAGAGACCGGACAATAATCGTGTGGTACTATTCGGCGGTCACTAGTAAATCCCGGTCAAAATAGACCAGGAGAGACCGGGAATTACCGATAGGAGCACATCCTTCTATAAATAGATTTTCGGAATATTTAGGTCATCAACTCATCATTCTATTTACAGCTTTCGGATACATGTATAACAATAACATACTGGTCATAATAACCCACTGTGTACTACAAAATGATAAATAAAAATACCCCGAAGAGCGCGATTTATTGACGGAAAAGGTTATTTCATTTGAAAATGTTTGCAAGTTCGCTATTCATTGTACATATCGCGACATTTCATTTTTGGCTTGCAGCCGTTTGGCTTGCAGCCACGGCTGCAAGCCATTTCATCTGGAAAACTTGTTCCGGTTAGGTGGTCTCCTGCTTACATCTGTTGGTGCATGATTGAACGGGAAACCAGCTGCAATCGTGCCAATAGCAACTTTTCGGCCTTTTCCGTCAGTCTTCGGATTAATGATAATAGCCGATGTTGTTCCGATTGCAATTGTGACAATTCGGGCGATTCCGTCATACTGCGGAGTAATATTACGGAAATCTAAGCTATTTTAGTTACTTCGGTAATCCCAGTTTGTGTATATAAATAGGATTTCTATTTTTACTTGATTTATCGGTTTAAACTGTAATAAATAATAAACGAAATTGTTCCGTTTCATTTGTTTTTCAAGACGCAAAAGTTAGTTTCTTTTATAATTGTTTTTTTGTCTGTATTAGTTTTATACAATAGAGAATGGTGACTGTACATAGTATTATTCCGTCTTCAAAGGGTGGTCCTGCTTTCCAAATCACGCATGATCGAGTTATATTTAGATCTACTGAACGCATTTCAACTTCTTGGTGAGGTAATCTAAAAATAGCCCATGCATATCATTAACCTTGCCACGTGCTGATCTATGTATCATAGTTGATACATGCTTATTAATTGGTACCACGTAACGAAGTATTTTAAAGTGCATTTACTTGTCTATAAAGCAGAGGAATGATTTACACTTGTTTTCCTTCAGTATCACGTTAATATTTTTACGATTGGTCATTTTCTTTATTAATTTTATACAATAGAGAATAGATCTAAATCGTTTTGACAAAAAAATATTCGGTTTTCCAAAAAAACAAAAACTAAATAAACCCTTTATGATATACAAATACCGTAATTCAAAAAAAAATGTGATAATAAATTGAACCCCCCCCCCCCAAAAAAAAGAACAATTTTAAAGGGTTGGGATGAAGGCACAACTGTGCAAACCTTTCCTTTTAAAAGGAAACTTTATTAATTAATAATAATCAAGCACCCTCATACCGATCGGAATGATCGGCTTATATTATGACCGACTAAAAGGCTCGAGAAGTTGCTGTCGCCCTTTCACAAAATCTGATTTCATTCCATAAAGTTCGGCGCCGCGCAAAAAATGCGTTCAATACAGATACCTTACCAAACAAATTATTCCTACGCACAGGTCATGTTATATTCAGATTAAGTACTTTTGTAGATTTTTTCCGAATGATTTGTAAAGCATTTTTTGCATGATTATACTTATCTTATGCACTGTCCATAATTAAAAAGAGGGGACAGATATTTAATTAAAAAAATGCTTGAAATCACTGATGCCTACCTGGCAAGGACAGTAATTCCATTGAATACAAACAAGACTTACAAGACTTGTAAATGTTAAGTGACATGACTGTACTGTGTTCTGTTTGTGTAGTCAGTCAGTCTGTAGTCAGTCTACTGTAGTCAGTAACATAAGATGATAAAAATATCAAAGTCTGTTTTTATTTGTTTGGGTCGTCAGACCAAACAAATAATGGTAGCCAAATTTCAGACTCTAATGCTGTTAATTGCAAATGCCGAAAGTAGTCCGTTTTTTTGAAGCGGTTACTTCCCTTTATATGTAACACAAAGGCCGAAAAATTCAGGGGAGATCACTGCGAAAATATGGTCACATGACAGGCGCATTAATTTTCAAGCAAAATAATTCCCGAATGGTCGAAGATTTCTAATATTGTTTTATTCTTTATAGATATACATGCTTATAGTAAGCGCCATGATTATTTACACAAGTGTTAAACAACAGTTAGCGTCGTTACAAACCCTAATTTAGAATAATATGCTTTTCTTCAGGCATTTAACGTATAAATTCACCGTGGCCGAGGGGTTTGCGCGCTCGCTTAGGAAGCGAGAGGTCTTGAGTTCAAATCCCAGTTAAGGCAACTTTTTTTTTCAAATTGTTTAAGTCATATAAACATTGAATTGAATATCAGTGTTGCAATTAGTCTTATGGCCAATCTACTACAATTAACACGCTGGAAAGCATTGGTGGCACTATACAAAAACAAATTGTTTTATAATCTCACAACCTTTTCCTTTCTGACATTCTGAGACCCAAACAAATTCAGCGCCTTCTGTGCTTTGATTTTATTTGTTTGGGTCGTCAGACCAAAAAAAATAATGGTAGCGAAATTTCAGACTCTAATGCTGTTAATTGCAGGTGCCGAAAGTAGTCCGCTTTTTTGAAGCGGTTACTTCCCTCTAATGTAACACCTAGGCCGAAAAATTTAGGGGAGATCACTGCGTAAATATGGTCATATGACAGGCGGATTAATTTTCAAGCAAAATAATTCCCGAATGGTTGAAGATTTCTAATATTGTTTTATTCTTTATAAATATACATGCTTATAGTAAGCGTCATGATCATTTACACAAGTGTTAAACAACAGTTAGCGTCGTTAGAATAAAATGGTTTTCTTCAGGCCGTTAAGATATAAATTCACCGTGGTCGAGGGGTTAGCGCGCTCGCTTAGGAAGCGAGAGGTCTGGAGTTCAAATCCCAATTATTTCACTCTTTTTTTCAAATTGTTTAAGTCAAATAAACATTTGATCGAATATCAGTGTTGCAATTAGTCTTATGGCCAATCTACTAAAATTAAAACGCTGGAAAGCATTGGTGGCACTATACAAAAACAAATTGTTTTATAATCTCACAACCTTCACCTTTCTGACATTCTTAGACCCAAACAAATTCAGCGCCTTCTGTGCTTTGATTTACATGTGCAATGAAAATAAAACTTGCTTCTATATAGATTCTACAGTAGTGAACTTTGAACATACAAACAGTTAACAACTCTGTAGAAGTTACTGTATGTATAGTAGGGTAGAAATGGAAACAGGAATTTCAACGAATGAAATTTCATAATATATTTTTAAAGAAAAATGCTACTATTAGATCTACAAAGTGTATTAATTAAATACATTAATACACGTCTTATAGTCGTGCCAGAAGGTGATGATCGGCCCTGAAATGAATAATGCCCTCGGGGGCCATTATTCATTTTGCGGGCCGATTATCACTTTGCCGTGTATTAATTTCTTATTTTATTTTATTACAAAAAATATGAACAATGAATTCATTAAGAAACTCAGACAGGAATGGGAAAACTTAAACATTTCTGTTTGGTATTTATTCCTTTTTCTAAACATTTTAACAATAAACTACAAAAATTATTAACGCTGGGTCAGAATGAGATATTGTATATGCACACGGAAACAATTTTAAGATGTATTTTAATTGATGATTCTGTTCATATGTAGTTTAAGGTAAAGAGTACACGCAAACAACATTATGTGCGTATTTAACCCTTTATCATAACATATATATGTATGATAAAATGCTTTAAAAGATCAAACTTTAGCATTTTTGAAGACTTTCTTAAAGATTTTATTAAATACTGTTGTAAAAACGTACATATCAGTTTTCTGGCAATCCGCATGGGTGTTGTACATAAAAAAGACACTTAGTAATATTTAACATTGTAAAAATAATTTTTTTTTTGTTGTTTTTTTTTTAAATTGATAACAACAAACAAAACGCCTTAAAAATCTAAATAAAATGCATATATTTAATTGTCAATCCCAGCACATGTACTGATCATATATATATATATAAAAAACTTAATATAATTAAGCCGTTTTGAAAAAAAAAATCATATTTCAACGTCTATAATTATTTTAGACGTTGAAATATGATTTTTTTTCAAAACGGCTTATATATCACGTTTTTTATGATATATATGATCAGTACATGTGCTGGGATTGACAAATATGCATTTTATTTGGATTTTAAAGCGATTTGAGCTCCACATCCCAAGTGTCTGTGGCAATTGCTTTGTTATATACTGGAGGAGACAATGTGTTCCAGGGTTTTACACAAGATACAGGTAAGAGAGATAGGGCGACAGTTGGCTGGGTCTGACTTGCTACCTTTTTCCATGGGGGCGACATTTGCCATTTTCCAGATGTCTGGTAGAGTACTGCATGGTTGTTTACTCACCATTTAAAGATGCAGTACTTTGTGTAATATCTAGATCTATGACGTGTTTGGAATTGCCCACTTAGAACTACAGTAGGCTCTGATAGTCATAGAAAACTGGCTTAAAGAACGAAAAAAAAATGAAAAAAAAAATGAAAAAAATAATACAGAGAGCTTCTGTCGCAAAATAAACGCAAAATTTAGTCACATGACTTCCATATAGACAAAATGGAGGACGCAGAAACAACCACCGAAAAAAATTCTGAAGATACAAGTGAAAATGCAAGCACGTTTAATTTAACAAAGAAATCAGAAAAGGCAAATGTTTGGCCAAACCCTGTTTTATCTTCTGCTAGGTCAGCTTTTGACAGATTTCTGTCAAGGTCTGAAACCACCGAAAAAGCAACAGAAAAATTACCTCCTATCGCCGGAGGTGGTGGAAGAAAAGTAAAGAAGAAGCGTAAGTATTTCGTTAACAGTTAGTTTCAAGATTTTAACAAGTTAGTATGATTTTGAATTTAAACATACTGTACCTATTTAAATAGTGCATATAACTTTATCGATAATGCAGCACACTTATTATTTTTAAGGAAGCCCCTAGCCGTATGTGAGTCACATACTTCTAGGAGTCACATACTTCTAGCCTATAGACACTATTTAGGCTAGCCGTACGGCATTTTTTCAATAATAAATGCAATAATGAAGTCAGTTACTTGCACCTCTTATTACATTTTCACAAAGAATGAATAGGGCTGGGGCAAGTATCCGAGTACTCGGATAATCACGAATCAAAGTGAAAAATCGAGTTTGAATATTCGTAAGCCCAGAGATCGTGGATCGCGATTTAATTTTTTTTTATATACATTCACTGTTTCTCACACTCTTAAAATCGAGAAAAATACTATTTGAGTTTAAATTATATGATAAATAATATGATGAAGTTTAACTAAATCAGGGATCATTCTGGTCAGGATTTTTAGTGAGAGATTTTCTCTCATTTGAGAAATTTTAATGAGAGAAATTAGATTTTCTTGAGAGATTTAATTTTCATGATAGGCGAGGTTAAAAATATAGAATTTTTTAACTTTTTAAAATCACTGTACATATAAACATTGTTTATCTAATGAGGATATAAGAAGATGTAGCTCTGTTTATTACAGTGATTTTTGTTTTCACTTTTTTAACACATCCTATGCCTTTTCTTTTGTGAATTTTTAAACACAATAAAATTCTAGTTGTGAAAAATAAATATAATAAACACTTTTATTCTGAAATATAAAAGAATTATACATGGATATCTACTACAACTATTATTTGCTGGACAACACTGTACTGTACAGAAGTGATTGTTGAGATTTGAAGAATATTTTTATAACCTTACATTTTGTTTTCTTTATGAATCTCTTCACACACCTCCTCCATTAAAAAAATATTCATTGAATATGTGACCTGAACACATAATGACAAATATCTCCATATCCACAAATATAAACAATGTAAACCTAAAGTAATTTTTTATTCATAAACATCATTTTTAGTGTTATAAAACACCTTTAAATAACACTCAGCTTCCTTTTAGTATTTTTTTTTTAATCACGACATCGCTAAAATATGTGACAAATGAATATTTGTCTTTTTTCTGCTGAAAAATTCACAATTCTAGCTGTTGCTGATTGCAATAATATAAAATTAAATATTTTTGTTCAATAATAGAATATTCATTATCGGCTATTTCATCAGGAATCGTAAAACAATTTTTTTTTAATTTGTTCTTTACGGCAAAATTCACCGTGGTTGATGTTACATTTAGAAGACAAATTTTACCGGTATTTGTTTCTTACATGTCCATTTTTATGTTAGTCTGTGTCTAACAATTTTTATTAAAATCAATTAAAAGTGTTTTATGTAAATTCTCGACTTACAGATAGATAAAGGTTAGCCATCATACCGTACGGTGAATTTGCGGTCTCCGATCGGCAATTATTAGGCTAAATAATTCAAAGTGTTGGACTACTTTTAGGAGGTTTTTTACACAGATTTCATTAATAAACAATTTGAAATTAAATTCTTGATGGGAATCGTGAATTTTTCATCATATTTTTGTGTAACTTTAGCATTCTTTTGATTGTGATTATAGACATTTTCCGGCTCAAATTGCCGTGCGAGATTTTCACTCATTTCACAAATTTCTCTGAGATTTTGGTGATTTTTTTGCGAGATATCGCGGAAATAGCGCCCTAGAATGATCCCTGCTAAATACAATTTGCCGGTTAAAGATTACGTACCATGATGCTGAGCTAGGAAATAATTGGTTTCAAAAAACAAAACAAAAATACTCCTCTAAAGAATAAAAACATAAACCTAGTTTATATGTTTAATGTTTAGTATTGTATTTGTTTTTTTTTTAATAAACATGTTTTTATAACTAATGTACATGTTTTTATGGGTGTCTTGATAACAAAAGATTTGTGGTTCGATTTGTGAATCGTAAGTGCTGAATCATGGTTCGGATCGGATCGTCACTTATCCGACGATCCACACCCCTAAGAATGAACATATATTTCTTCTAAATAATTTTAAGGATGATGTTCGGCCATATATCATATAAGTACATGTACCTAATCTCACACCCAACCTATTCTCAAACCTTTCATTCATGTACTGTTATTTTTATACCCCCGCACAACAAAGTTGTAAGGGGGGTATACTGGAATCAGCTTGTCCGGCCGTCCGTCCGGCCGTCGGTTTTTAGCTCACCTGTCACAAAGTGACAGGGTGAGCTTTTGTGATCGCTTTTCGTCCGGCGTCCGTCCGTCCGTCGTCCGTCCGTCCGTAAACTTTTACTTTAAATGACATCTCCTCATAAACCACTAGGCCAATTTCATCCAAACTTCACAGGAATGTTCCTTTGGTGGTCACCTTTAAAAATTGTTCAAAGAATTTAATTCCATGCAGAACTCTGGTTGCCATGGCAACCAAAAGAAAAAACTTTAAATATCTTCTTTTAAAAAACCGAAAGAGCTAGAGCTTAGATATTTGGCATGAAACATCTTCTAGTGAGTGTCTACAAAGATTGTTCAAATAAAAGCCCTGGGGTCAAAATTGGCCCCGCCCCAGGGGATCATTGATTTTCCCTATATGTATATAGTAAAAACTTAAAAAATCTTCTTTTAAAGAACTCTAAGAGCTAGAGCTAAGATATTTAGCATGAAACATGTTCTAATGGTTGTCTACCAAGTTTGTTCAAATAAAAGCCCTGGGGTCAAAATTGGCCCCGCCCCTAGTAAAAACTTAAAAAATCTCCTTTTAAAGAACCCGAAGATGCTAGCTAGAGCTTAGATATTTGGCATGAAACATCTTCTAGTGAGTGTCTACCAAGATTGTTCAAAAAAAAGCCTGGGGTCAAAATTGGCCCCGCGCCCAGGGTGTCATTGATTTCCCTATAGCATATAGTAAAAACTTAAAAATCTTTTTTTAAAGAACCCAAAAGCTAGAGCTAAGATATTTAGCATGAAACATCTTCTAATGAGTGTCTACCAAGTTTGTTCAAATAAAAGCCCTTGGGTCAAAATTGGCCCCGCCCCAGGGGGTCATTGATTTTCCCCTATATGCATTTAGTAAAAAACTTAAAAAATCTCCTTTTAAAGAACCGAAGAGCTAGAGCTTAGATATTTGGCATGAAACATCTTCTAGTGAGTGTCTACCAAGATTGTTCAAATAAAAGCCCTGGGGTCAAAATTGGCCCCGCCCCAGGGTGTCATTGATTTTCCCTATATGCATATAGTAAAAACTTAAAAAAATCTTCTTTTAAAGAACCCAGAGAGCTAGAGCTAAGATATGTAGCATGAAACATCTTCTAATGAGTGTCTACCAAGTTTGTTCAAATAAAAGCCCTTGGGTCAAAATTGGCCTCGCCCCAGGGGGTCATTGATTTTCCCTATATGCATATAGTAAAAATTTAAAAATCTTCTTTTAAAGAACTCATGGAGCTAGAGCTAAGATATTTAGCATGAAACATGTTCTAATGGTTGTCTACCAAGTTTGTTCAAATAAAAGCCCTGGGGTCAAAATTGCCCCGCCCCAGGGGGTCATTGATTTTCCCTATATGTATATAGTAACTTAAAAAAATCTTCTTTTAAAGAACCAAAAAGGGCTAGAGCTAATATATTTAGCATGAAACATGTTCTAATGGGAGTCTACCAAGTTTGTTCAAATAAAAAAGCCCTGGGGTCAAAATTGGCTCCGCCCCAGGGGGTCATTGATTTTCCCTATATGTATATAGTAAAAACTTAAAAAATCTTCTTTTAAAGAACCAAAAGAGCTAGAGCTAAGATATTTAGCATGAAACATGTTCTAATGGGAGTCTACCAAGTTTGTTCAAATAAAAGCCCTGGGGTCAAAATTGGCTCAGCCCCGGGGGTCATTGATTTTCCTTATAATTATATGTGTATATCAAAAACTTAAAAAGTATTCTTTGAAAAACCTAAATAGCTAGAGTTAAGATATTTAGCATGAAACATCTTCTAGTGAGTGTCGACAAAGTTTGTTCAAATAAAAGCCCTGGGGTCAAAATTGGCCCTGCCCTGGGGGTCATTGATTTTCCTTATATGTGTATAGGAAAAACTTAAAAAAAACATCTTTGAAAAAACACAAATAGCTAGAGTTTAGATATTAAGCATGAAACATGTTCTAGTAAGTGTCTACAAAGTCTGTTCAAATAAAAGCCCTGGGGTCAAAACTGGCCCCGCCCCAGGGGTGTCATCGTTTTTAACTATATGTGTATAGTAAAAACTTAAAGAATCTTCTTTAAAAAAACACAATGAGCTACAGCTTAGATGTTTAGCATGAAACATCTTCTTATGGGTGTCTACCAAGTTCGTTCAAATAAAAGCCCTTGGTTAAAATTGGCCCTGCCGGGGGTAGGGGAGGGCAGATCATTGTTTTTCATTATAAGTGTGTACATCATGAAACGTCCTCTTATAGGTGTCTTCCAAGTTTGTTCAAATAAAAGCCCTGGGGTTTAAACTGGCCCCGCTCCGGGGGCCTACATACAGGTGAGCGACCTTAGGGCCATCATGGCCCTCTTGTTTCATTTCCGCCCTATAACTTAAGATTCCTTTGACCCACAGTCTTCATATTTGGCATGGTAGTTAGTCATGATTAGTAGATGACCCCTATTGATTTTTGAGGGTCACCAGGTCAAAGGTCAAGGTCACAGGGGCCTTGACTTTTAAAAAGCTTGTCCGCCAATAACTTAAGATTCCTTTGACCTACAGTCGTCATATTTGGCATGGAGGTTAGTCATGATTAGTAGATGATCCCTATTGATTTTTGAGGTCACTAGGTCAAAGGTCAAGGTCACAGGGGCCTTGACTTCAAAAAGCTTGTCTGCCCAATAACTTAAGATTCCTTTGACCCACAGTCTTCATATTTGGCATGGAGGTAAGTCATGATTAGTACATGACCCCTATTGATTTTGAGGTCACCAGGTCAAAGGTCAAGGTCACAGGGGCCTTCACTTCAGAAAGCTTGACCGCCCAATAACTTAAGATTCCTTTGACCCACAGTCTTCATATTTGACATGAAGGCTAGTCATGATAAGTAGATGACCCCTATTGACTTTGAGGTCACCAGGTCAAAGGTCAAGGTCACAGGGGCCTTGACTTCAAAAAGCTTGTCCGCCCAATAACTTAAGATTCCTTTGACCCACAGTCTTCATATTTGGCATGGATGTTGATCATGATTAGTAGATGACCCTTTTGATTTGAGGTCACTGGATCAAAGGTCAAGGTCATAGGGACTTTGACTTCAAAAGTTTGTCCACTCCTTAAGATTCCTTTGACCCACAGTCTTCATATTTGGCATGGATGTTGATCATGACTATAAGGTGACCCTATTGATTTTGAGGTCACTGGGTCAAAGGTCAAGGTCACAGGGACCTTGACAAAAAAAAGCTTTTCTTCTCAATTGCTAAAGAATGTCCTGTCCGCAATTTATTGATTTTGACATTTTCACATTTGAAGCATGTAGAATACATAACTTAGCAATGCACTGGCATAACCTCAGATTTTGCAGGGAGGTTGTCCTTGAGCTCTAAATGGCCACTGTTGATTCTGACAAAGTGGTATGCGGGGGTATTCAAGCCATGATAGTGGCAGTTCTAGTTTTACTAGAAGTGACTATGATGTCCTTAACTTGTGTGCATAAAAGCTTAGTTTCTGATAGACATGTCTGCTGATGTCAAATGAAAACAGTGCATAGGAACAAATATTTACATTACATATTTTATTACTTAGCGTAATTTCATAATATGAAATTAGGCAAAGCCTATGAATGGGGAAGTTGTTAAAAATTCCTTTCATTAATTCCGTTTTAAAGGTGTCATTCGGTATTACATGCACCGCTTCCGTTTTCACTCGGAACACTTGACGATTATCATTTATCCGAAAAGTTGAGATTTGTTCCGTTATCGGAATACCCCGCCTTTTATCATTGAGTTACATTGTAAATGGTGGCGCCCGACTAGAACTGACACTGAAAATTTCATTGTTAGGGATATAGAATTCTATATATTTTTTAATTGTTTTTTATTTGATTTTCTTTTAAATATATACATGTAGTCTATAGCCGGGCAAGCCAAAGCCCGGACCCGCGACTTCCCCGTATAAATTGCTATTACCTTTGTAAGTCCCGTAAATACACCATTAACTATTTGTGAAAATGAATATTAGAGACAAAAATATCTTAAAGCAGGTACCTGCATCGTGTACACTTCATTGTCAAGTGACAGTCATATAACAATCACTTCATTGGCTAAACTAAACAGTAGAATTTTAGAGATACTTTAAGGGGTTTGAGATTAGGTTCTTTATTTTAAGAGGCCATGTCAGTTTTAAAAAAGAGGGTTGTGCTTTTCCAAGATGGAAATAGAGCTTTTTTAATTGTTAAATTTCAGTCAAATTTTAAAGAAATGTTACAGAAAGATAAAAGTGTACATATGTAAAGAATTTTTATAAATATATATTTTTATTTATACTAAAAGACCTCTTGAATGCTTAGAGGTTTGAGACCTGGTTAGTCCACGATATATCCTAAAGCTGTAAAGGAAGTGGCTAGCAATATGGGCCCTTACTGCTAGCCAAAAGTTCTAGACATGATATGTGAGTCACATACATCCAGCCTATACAAACTTTGAGACTAGCCTTACAGCATTTTTTCAATAATAAATGCAATGATGAAGTCAGTAACATGCACGTCTAATTACATTTTCAGAAAAAATGTCAATAAATATTTCTTCTAAATAATTTTAAGGATGATGTTGGGCCAAATATCCGATATTATGACAAGATATTGGATATCTATTAGAGATTAATTCATCTTTAATTAAAGAGTTTTTGTGAGCCGATGGAAATTCTGTGTTTTTTACAAGGTATAATTTTTAAAAATACTGTGTCATAATCGAAATTGACCTACATACATTTATGTCAATTTAAGTTTGTGATTGAGACGATAGCAGTCTTATTCAGTCATGAAAAACAATGTGCTGCATCTTTAAATGGTCAGTAAACTACCAGCATGAAATTTTCAATGCCTGCTAAAGTGTTCAAGATTAAATTATTATTGCAAATGTATTACATCTATATTGTCCATAGAAAAGATTTAATAATGTTTCAGACTTTCAGTTTATTTCTCTTCGTATTTTCACACAGACTTTTATTATTATTTTTAAGTAAGAAAAAACTTCTGATCGTCAAACGCTTAAAATTAATATACGTACTGTAATTAATAAAGTTTTCATGATATTCAATAAAATCTTTTAGAAGACACAAGTTTGCATAATCATTATTGTTTTAGGTTATTTAATTGTCCCCCGCCTTTTCGAAGAAAAAAGGGGGATATAGAAATAGGCTCCGTCCGTCTGTCCGTACAAACCCAGAGGTACTTGTGTGACTTGGAGAACAATGGGTAACAGTAAATTCTCTTTGATCCTATTCATTCCGTTTTTACTTGTGTGTCTTTTTTTAAGGCTTGTGTGACTAAAAATGGCCAAAAAGATCAAAGGAAAAGTCACATAAGTACCATTTTGTGAGTACATCCGTCTGTCTGTCCATCCGTCACACTTTCGTGTCCGGTCCATAACTTTGTCATTTATCAAAGGAATCTGAAATAACTTGGCACAAATGTTTGTTATAATAAGACGATGTGTCATGCGCAACAACCAGACCCCTACCTCCAAGGTCAAGGTCGCACTTGCTCATTCAAGGTCAACATTGTCTATTTGAGGGTATATGTCGTGTCCGGTTCATAACTTTCTTATCTTTGAAGGGATTTTGTGAATACTTGCCACAATTGTTCACAATAATGAGACAATGTGTCATGTTGCGCCACAATTGTTCAGAATAATGAGACGATGTGTCATGCGCAACAACCAGTCACCTACCTCCAAGGTCAAGGTCACACTTGGAGGTCAAAGATTAACATAGTCTGTTATAGGGTATATTTTGTGTCCGGTCCATAACTTCTTCATAGTTCAAGGGATTTTGAAAATACATGGCACAAATAGTTACAATAATAAGACGATATGTCATGCATAACACCTGCACCCCTACCTCCAAGGTCAAGGTCACACTTAGAGGTCAAAGCTTTTCATGATAAATTTTTTGATTTGTGTTTCATTTTATTTCTTTAATAAATTTATTGTTGCATTTGCAGATCTAGCATTGATCATAAGTTTGGACTGAAAGTGCTGAGATCCAATCCTTTGAAATAGCACAATTTTATGCATCGTATAAAAATTCCCCGAGGCGGGGGATGTTGGTAACTCTGTTACAAATTCTTGTTATTTTAAAAACGCTGTACAGCTAGCCTCAACAGTGTGGATAGGCTAGTTGTACGTGACTCATGTACAGCTAGAACTTTTGGCTAGCAGTACGGGCCCGTACAGCTAGTCACTGCCTATTTTTAATTAAGTGATGATGTGAAATTGTATTATAACCAGTATGTATAGGTATACATTATCGTTTGCTTATATGTTTTGAGGTTCATGTAAACTGGGATCCTTCATATTATCATACAAAATATGTTTTTTTTTCACATAACTTTAAACCATGAAGAAGAATGGAATTTTACATAAATGATTTTGGGTTCTTAATATACATAAACGTTACTTTATCAAACATGAAATTAAACATTTTGACCATAGAAATGTGTCTTCAAAGTAGGGCATTATAAGAGAAAAAAAATTGTGTGGGCAATTTAAGACAACTCAGTTTACCGGACATTGTGTTTCAAAATATTTTGAAGTCATGAATTGAAGTTAATCTTTAAATAATCAGCAAGGAAACTATGACTGTTGAATGGCAAGGTTTAAAATATTTGAAAAACCAAAGATGTCACTAACAATTTACAAAGAGGTGGTAATTGTAATTAACTTTATTTACTCAATTTTAAAACGTATTGATTCTTTATAAATCATTAAATGTATGAAAAATTGAGACACAATTGCATGGAGCTAAATATAAATGGAGAAGAAACTGTGACGTCACACAATTAAATTCAGTATCTGCAGAATTGTGTTCACGTAAGTTATCATATGTCGCAAAATTTTCCAACATTTGATGCATCCTGGGTAAAAGTAGCCAAAAAACTGCCATATTGAATTCCTGGAGGTATACTGACAAAAAGACAAAGCATTTCCTACTAATATAAGAAGCAATATTCATTTATTGTAAAACGTACAATTCACACTTTTCCACACAAACATTTCTCCGATGAAAATTCATGTTGGCAATGTAAAAAATAATTCACGGATATTGCCAAAGTTTAATAAGAGAGTGAAAATCTGAGACTAGCAGGAAAACCCAATTATCACCGAAGCCCGCAAAGGATTGTGGATCTGAATCTGACTATCGTCTATTTTCGGAGCTTCCTATCCGTGGTATATATGTCTGTGACAATTGGAATACTGTTCTTTGTCATACAGTTTCCTTTTGGTTATCATGAAGCCTGAAAAAGCCAAACTATTCATTTTATTTACATTTCATGTAGAGTTTCCTCCCTTGGTTTGAAAAATCTGGCGTGACCTGTTTCCGTCTATGGTTTTTAATTTTAGTATCTTTGTAAGTCAACAACGAAATATTCTTTGGACTTGATATAAAAATACTTTCTATCATTAAAATATGTTAATTTTATTGTTACGATTGTCTGCTGAGATAACGCAGATGTGATGTAAAAGTAAAATCTATCTAAAATGACCCATTAAGGGCCTCAATATTCAGGCATGGCCAGAACAGATTATTCCCCTGCATGACCAGGTCATGAAATAACATAGTAAACAAAAGGGCATGTAAGATAAAGAACTGAATCAACAATATTTATCTGAGAGTGGTTTTGTTGTTATTTACTTTGAAATGGAAAGTGTGTGCAATTCTGACTGGATGACATTTGAATGAGAACAAAAATAAAGCAGTATTAGACAGGAATAGATTTTGCCTGGTAAACTAATAATAAATTGTCCAGTAAATGTGTAGGATCCCATTATATAGGTATACATTATATAGCAACTGCTTAACTTGAATAAGGGTCACCTCAATCCTAAAGTCAACTGACCCCTGAGTCTATTCATACTTACATGGAGCTAAATATATTCTATGTATATCTGTGATACTTATCACAGGTCAACTTGGCCAATGTAATAATTGTATTAATATCCAGGTAAAATGTATGCCTTGTCTTTTTTTTCTATTTTCTATTTTCATCAATCATTTATTCATAACTCTATAACTCTTGTTATTTATGGATTGATTAAATACATACTGAGGAAACAGTACTTTTGACTGGAAAAAATAAAATGAGCTTGGCTATTAACGCCAAATAGGAATTTTCTTTTTATTATAACTCCCAAAATTTTTGGGCGACATATTGTTTTTGCCTTCACCGTCTGCCGCTCTAACGGGACAGTAATAATGTTGCTAGAGGGACAATAGGTAACCGTTCTTTCTCTTTGATGTCACTTATTCTTAATGCTTTTATGTGGCTATTTTCTTTTGTGTGCTAAAAAAACAATAGAGAGAACAATAGAGTAGCCACATTATAACTGTCCAATTAGAAGGTCCGTCCGTCCATCCGCTCTCACAGGACAGTAATAATGTGGCTAAAGGGACAATAGGTAACTGTTCTTTTTCTTTGATGTCATTCATTCCATGATGCTTTTATGTGGCTATTTTCTTTTGTGTGGCAGCTGGCTAAAAAGAAATAATTATAGAGTAGCCACATAATTACTGTCCTGTTAGAACTTCCGTCCGGTTGTCCATCCGTCTGCATTGAGCTTGTCTGCCCTTCAACTACGGGTGGGATTTCAACCAAACTTTACAGGAGTGATCAGTACCATCCCTAGTTGTGTGCACGTTCCGCTTTGCTGAACAAAATGGCCGTCAGAGCTATAAATAGAAAAATCTAGTCCAGCTTTCACAGGTCAAGCTACAATATTTACAATAACTTTTATTCATTGATGGATTTCTTTAATACACTGGAGCCGCGATATAGCGCTCATCGGTATAGCGCTTATCTCAGTAGAACGCTCATATGCCTTGGCTCCCAAAAAAAAAAATCGTATTTTTCGCCCATTATAATTTTTTTTTCATGTATATCAATACCGCACCTTATCCACTATAACGCTTGTTCAATGTGTCAGTCGAGTGCAATAAACAGTCATAATTACGTCACTCATGATAAGAAGGTGTGAAGTCATACACAGGTAAGCGTTAATCCGCTCTTTTGTTCATTTTGAACTGTTGATCAGTCAGGTATCAAACTGTTAGCTTGTTAGCTAAGACATGCAAACACCGACGAGTTAAGTAAATCACCCAAGCATACAATTAATTTTAAAAAGCATGCACTTTCGATCTATCTGCAAAAAAGTTGTTGAGGATGACTGATTTTTTCACAAGAGACAGCAGGTAAGACGATTAATTTAGTCCCATCCACTAGGTATCAATTTTCATGACCACACATAACTCACGTTAACACCGCTGTTTTACTGGAAATTTATAAACATTCATTCGTGGTTTATATTTTTCATTCGTAAATTTCATGTTTATATTAAAGATATTCAGTAATGCTTTACAAAATAATTAATAATAATATATAAAAAAGCTTGGACTGATATCCATTGGAAGGTAAGTAAACAATCAATTCCACTAACAAGCGTTATATGTTTCGGCGGTGGGTGGGGTAATGCGATATTTTTGCTATAATTACAAAATGAGCGTTATAAAAAGTTACTCGTTACAACGCTGTCTTGAGATCATGGACCCCAACATGAGCGCTATATCGCGGCTCCAGTGTAATTGGACAAAACAACATTAAGGAGTTATTCAAATATTACCTTCACATTTGAATGATTTGACCAAAATAAAGCATCTTTGGTAATACTTTGCAGTCCCAGCTTTGGGAGGCTGTTGTTGAAAACATTTCTTGGTTTTTCTTCATTTCTTTACAATATGTAAATAATCAAGATATACCTGATTTTCTTCTTGATGCTTTGTAGTGAGACACATGGAGGTGTTCACTTTACACATCTAGGTCACTGTCTAAGGTTCACAACTCAAAGACTGTTTAACAAAATCTTTTCCTTTGCTCATTCCCACTGTACATAATCCAGGGTCTTATTTTACTTTAAACGTCAGATTAAAGTCAATCGTAATGTGCTACTAGTTGATTTTAATATTTCCTTTTATTGTCCATTTATCCATGTCTGCTTGATAACATTTTTATGCTTATAATTTTTCATGGTACATGTACATATATACAACATTTGTTATTGCAATGGTGGGTGGTAAACTTATTGTTATATGTTATAAATGGTAAGATGTACAAAACATAATTACAATTTTGAAATTTGTCCATGCAATTTTTATATATCAACTATAGTGTAAAAAGTTTCCAAAATATGCCAAATGATTAGGCATATTAGATAAAATGTCAACACCTTGTCATTTTTAGCTCCACTTTTTACAAAAAATTACAGTCATGTCCACGTTGCCTTTGCTATCTGCAAACTTTAACCTTGATCATAACTATTTAAGGTGTGAGTGCGTTGTCTTCATACTAGGCCACAACAATCCTTGGGATAAGATCTTCAAGTAGACCAGTCTAAACTTAAACTTTATTCATGAATGATCTTGACCTCCAAGATTAAATTCTGCTTAATTTTTGAACTTTTGCTATTGGTGGCTATAACTTCTTATTTTTGAATGGATGGTCTTCAAACTTGAACATAACAATCTTCTAGGATAGACCTTAATCAAACAGACCTTTACCTTCACTTATCAATGACCTTGACCTTGAAGGTCAATTTATTGTTATTTTCTTTTTTTTAGCTCACCTGAACTAGCTTTTAGGATCTTCTAATGTCCGTCATCCGTCCACATTTTTAGCTCACCTGAGCTAGCTCAGGGTAAGCTTTTAGGATTGTTAAATGTCCATCATCTGTCGTCCTTCCACATTTGTTTGTTAACACTCTAGCGGTCACATTTTTGCCTTGATCATCATCAAACTTTTTCAGGATGATTGTCTAGGTAATTGATCGGATGAGTAAGTTCGAACATGTGTCGTCTCAGATGAAAAACTAGGTCACAGGAGCTAAAAATAGAAAAATCTTGTTAAGACTAGTGGCTAATAATTTGATCCAAATATCCTGGAAACTGGTCTGAAAATTTGTTTTGATGATATCTAGGTTAAGTTCGGGTATGGGTCACCTGGGGTCAAAAAAAAACTAGGTCACAGAAGCTAAAAATAGAAAAATCTTGTTAACACTAGTGGCTACTGTATTGATTTAAATATCCTGCAAATTGTCCTGAAAGTTTATTTTGATAATTTCTAGGTCAAGTTCGAATATGGGTCATGTGGGGTCAAAAGCTAGGTCACACCACCCAAATATGGAAAAACATTGTTAAAAATTTAGTGGTCACATTTTTTTTAATAAATTGTCATCAAACTTGGTCAGGGTGCTTGTCTAGGTAATTGTTCGATGAGTTCGAACATTGGTCATCTTGAATGAAAAACTAGGTCACAGGAGCTTAAAGAAGAAAATCTTGTTCTCACTCTAGTGGCTACTGTTTTGATCGAAATATCCTGGAAATTGGTCTGAAAGTATGTTTTAATGATTTCTAGGTTAAGTTAGAATATGGGTCACCTGGGATCAAAAAATAGGTCACACTGCCCAAATATGGAAAAACCTTGTTAACACTCTAGTGGTCACATTTTTGACTAAATTGTCATCAAACTTGGTCAGGATGCTTTGAGGAGTTTGAACATGGGTTATCTCGAATGAAAAACTAGGTCACAGGAGATAAAAATACAAAAATATTGTTAACACTCTAGTGGCTACTGTTTTGATTTAAATATCCTGCAAATCGGTCTGAAAATTTGTTTTGATGATTTCTAGGTCAAGTTTGAATAATTGCTCGGATGAGTTCGAACATGGGTCATCTTGGTTTAAAAACTAGGTCACAGGAACTAAAAATAGAAAAATATTGTTAACACTCTTGTAGCTACTGTTTTGATCCAAATATCCTTGAAATTGGGCTGAAAGTTTGTTTTGATGATTTCTTGGTCAAGTTTGGATATGGGTAATCTTGGGTCAAAAACAAAGTCACACCACCCGAATATGGAAAATCCTTTTCAACACTATAGTGGTCACATTTTTGATTCACCTGTCATGAAACTTGGTAAGGATGCTTGTCTAGGTAATTGCTCAGATGAGTTTGATGGCTCAGGTGATTGATTTAGGGCCATCCTGGTCCTCTTGTTAAAGATTTACTTAAAACTTTTATTTGTTTGCTTTTGGAAAAAATAAAAAAATTGAGCATTGCCCCGCAGGGCGATGGCTCTTGTTTAACTGAAATACAGAGTACAAGTGAACATTGGGATACAAGACTATTTGGAAGTATCAAATTATAGGTAAGTTAAACTTAACACCTTATATTTCAAAGCTTGTTTAAAAATATATCTTGTTTTACATGTATTTTGTCTGTTAAACACAGCTTTGTCACCATACTTAGTAAGGTGGCCAAGAAAAGATGGGGAAAAAAACACTTAGTATAGTTATTTCTTTTATTTGAGATAACCTTAAAAATTCAAACAATTTGTTTTGACATGCTGTTTTTTTATAGCAATATATAATTACATGATTGTACCAGCATATACACTCAATATGATTTTAATGATCAGCTTGAAGTGCTACTACAAATGTTATAGTATTTGTGTAAAAGTGTTTCTAAAAGATAAAAAAAATGAATTGTTTCAGAATTTCCCAGACCTTGATAAATCCACAAAAATCCAAAAAGAGCTTCTCCCGTTCCAAATGATGTTTCTCTAAAC
The DNA here is from genome assembly GCF_026571515.1 of Ruditapes philippinarum. Lineage (NCBI taxonomy): Eukaryota > Metazoa > Mollusca > Bivalvia > Venerida > Veneridae > Ruditapes > Ruditapes philippinarum. The sequence continues at coordinate 77,201 of NW_026865876.1, forward strand.
ATTTACAAAATTTAATGAAGTTATCCGGTAAGAATCAAACTGCAATAATAACTGTAATACTGTCAAACGAAAAAACCGGAAATTTACCTTATAACTAAGTCTAAAATTTTCCGAACGCATGAATCGGTTCAATGACAGCAGTATTCGATAATTTTTCATACATACGCATCAGGTAACGTTTTATACTGAGCCATGTGATTGATATTTTAGCCAAGTGCCTTAGAATAGAATGAAGTAAGTATTCAGGCTATGTCGAAAATAGGAAAAGTATTATAAACAATATGTAATTCTATAAAGTGGATTATACCAATATAGACCAATGAATAATAAATTTGGGTTTGGGTTTTTGATTTAAAGAAATTTTGTCCATCAAAATGCAGTGCAAATACATTTTATGAAGGTTGAGTAGATTTGGTTGGTCCTCCCTAGAAGGGCGAGTGTTCATAGAAAAATTCATCGAGGCCTGTAATGACATACCAGCGTTCTCAGTAAAAGGATAAAATAAAAAGCATTTAAGCTTTATAAATTATCTCTTAAGGTTGTGTTAAAATTGTAAATATGTTTGTTTCTGAAATAGATAGTGAAAATATACATTTATATTGTTTATAAAAAAGCAACATAGAACATATTTTAAAGTTATATAAATATAAACCTGGCGTGTAGTGTTTCCTAGGAAATGCAGGGTTGTCATTAACATTTTTTGCAGAAGGTTTGTTTTGAACTTGAGGCGGTCATTTCTGTCTTTATCATGCATAACAAAGAGTGTTTTCTTAGTTTTGAGGCGGCCCATAATGCATTTGAGACAGGCATTTTGGCCTCCTGCCGCCTCTTAATGACAACCCTGGAAATGTCTATAAATATTTTATATAATATGCAGTAAAGGGATAAAATGAAATACCAAATGTGAACTAATTACTTAATTCTGCATTTAAGAATTGTGACCATTTCTAGCAATTTATTTCAGGTGAGCAAGCAAGAGCTATGATGGCTTTCTTGTTTGCTCATCTGATCACAAAGTGCTCTTTTGGGCCGTGGTGCGTTGTTAATGCCGTCAAACTTTTTCATATTTTCTTAACACAACATCTCCTTTACAAATAAGCCAATATTGTTTAAACTGAGCAGGAATGTTCTTGGCATGAAGCTCTTTAAATTTTGTTTAAAAAGTTTAATTCCATGCTAAATTCTGGTTGTCATGGAAACCGAAAGAATTTTTTTTTAAAAGATTTTATATCTGCTTTTGTCTATAGTTTACACTATTACTTGTTCCTTGTCATGGAGAGTATTAATATTCAGGTGGGAGATATTCGGGCCATCATGGCTATCAAAACTTTATTCATTTTTGAACTGGTACAGAATGGAATTAAATTAAATAATAGTTTCCATTTAAACTGCTTAAGAATGATGAATCCTATTTTCATGTTTTATAAATCTATGCAGGATTATTCTCCCTTGCCCTATACAAATTTTGGTAGAAACTCAGCATTTGTTCATGGAGCAACAGAATTAATTAACATTATAGCTTTCATTTTGAGACAACAATTTTTACATTAGAATAAAAGCTTCTTAGAAAGATGAGGAAGGATGTTGACTAATCAGGGCTTTTTTTCACAGGTTGGGGAAGCAGTCCAGCCCTTAATTTATGGGAAAATTTGTATGGTATATTTGCAAAAGGGGAAGAAAAAACTTGATGTAAATTTAATTTTTGGGGAAAACTGCATGATTTTAAAGAAATTTTCTTTGGGGAAGCAGCCCTATACCGGCCCCTGTTATAGAAGGTAAAAAAGCCCTGCTAATGCTGCTTCAACTAGGGTCCTCTATTATGTAATGCCTATAAATATATCTGTTTGAACTAAAATTGGCATCATATATTTTCCAAATCATTGCTGGGAAATATTGTAGTAGTAATAAGTTTTAAGTGTGTTTCTTTTATTGTTTGAATATTTTGAATATGGAGTTTTGTTTTTGCCTTTTTTTTTGGGGTCAGTGAGTTGAAAAAGTCATCTGGCGGAGGTTGCCAGGCAGCGCCCGGGCAATGTTTTTTAGATCGGATGTTTGTTTTTGATACAAAAACACCGTCCGATTTTAAAGGCATCCGGGTGGACATCGCCCGGTCCACGCCCAGTGCCCGAATAGAGTATTATAGTATAGTATAGTATTGGTACCCGGATGATTCATGCACAGGCACCGGGCGATCATTGTTTTGTCGTACGGTGATCACGCGGCTTGAGTTTGTTGTAATTGCAGCTTGAGATTTTTAAAGTGGCCAAAATATGTATCTGTGAATTCTTTTGGATTTAACAAGCAAGAACATCATCTTGTCTCTATCAACTGCATGCCTTCTTTGTGGCATATTGACCACTGACTGTCTTTTTAATCATAAAATGCGAAGCATTTACCGCCCGGCGCCCACACGGCAACCGTCCGATCCATATATAAATCGCACAGACCCATCCAGACATAAGGCAGCGACAGCCTGGTCTTTGAATGCTTTCTGTAACGTCAAATCGGAAAAAAATCGCCGGGCTACAGTCTCATTCGTGACCATTCATGTATTCCTGGTAGTTGAAATGATAGCTATGCAAAATTAATAGAATTCATCTAAGAGTAGAATGTATATTGATGAGAAGAATTCAGCAGAAGATAAGAGATTATATGTATTGTAGTGTTCATTGGTACAATGTACCATGATGTAAGTTTCATAAGCGAGAAAAATATCCAACCACATTATTCAATTGCATGAGGTAACATTAAAAACAAGCTTTCTTTATAAACTAGCACTAAAGCATTAAATAGACGAGGGTCACAAACTAGCATTCAATAGCTGAAGGTAACTAACTATTTTTATAGCAGAAAGTGACAGTTTACTGTACCATTTAATAGCAGAAAGTAAGACTGTAGCATTGATTAATAGCAGAAAGTAAAATTGTAGCATTTAATTGCAGAAAGTAAGACTGTAGCTTTAAATAGCAGAAAGTAAGACTGAAGCATTTAATAGCAGAAAGTAACAGACTGTAGCATTTAATAGCAGAAAGTAAGACTGTAGCATTTAATAGCAGAAAGTAAGACTGTAGCATTTAATAGCAGAAAGTAACAGACTGTAGCATTTAATAGCAGAAAGTAAGACTGTAGCAATTAATAGCAGTCTGAAAGTAAGACTATAGCATTTAATAGCAGAAAGTAAGACTGTAGCATTTAATAGCAGAAAGTAAGACTGTAGCATTTAATAGCAGAAAGTAAGACTGTAGCATTTAATAGCAGAAAGTAAGACTGTAGCATTTAATAGCAGAAAGTAAGACTGTAGCATTTAATAGCAGAAAGTAACAGACTGTAGCATTTAATAGCAGAAAGTAAGACTGTAGCATTTAATAGCAGAAAGTAAGACTGTAGCATTTAATAGCAGAAAGTAAGACTGTAGCATTTAATAGCAGAAAGTAAGACTGTAGCATTTAATAGCAGAAAGTAACAGATTGTAGCATTAAATAGCAGAAAGTAAGACTGTAGCATTTAATAGCAGAAAGTAAGACTGTAGCATTTAATAGCAGAAAGTAAGACTGAAGCATTTAATAGCAGAAAGTAACAGACTGTAGCATTTAATAGCAGAAAGTAAGACTGTAGCATTTAATAGCAGAAAGTAAGACTGTAGCATTTAATAGCAGAAAGTAAGACTGTAGCATTTAATAGCAGAAAGTAAGACTGTAGCATTTAATAGCAGAAAGTAACAGACTGTAGTATTTAATAGCAGAATGTAAGACTGAAGCATTAAAAAGAAGAAAGTAAAACTGTAGCAATTAATAGCAGTCTGAAAGTAAGACTATAGCATTTAATAGCAGAAAGTAAGACTGTAGCATTTAATAGCAGAAAGTAAGACTGTAGCATTTAATAGCAGAAAGTAAGACTGTAGCATTTAATAGCAGAAAGTAAGACTGTAGCATTAATTATAGCAGAAAGTAAGACTGTAGCATTTAATAGCAGAAAGTAAGACTGTAGCATTTAATAGCAGAAAGTAAGACTGTAGTATTTAAAAGCAGAATGTAAGACTGTAGCAATTAATAGCAGAAAGTGACAGTTTGTGGTATTTAATACAGAAAGTAACAGACTGTAGCATTTAATAGCAGAAAGTGACAGGTTGTGGTATTTAATAGCAGAAAGTAACAGACTGTAGCATTTAATAGCAGAAAGTAAGACTGTAGCATTTAATAGCAGAAAGTAAGACTGTAGCATTTAATAGCAGAAAGTAAGACTGAAGCATTTAATAGCAGAAAGTAAGACTGTAGCATTTAATAGCAGAAAGTAACAGATTGTAACATTTAATAGCAGAAAGTGACAGATTGTGGCATTTAATAGCAGAAAGTAACAGACTGTAGCAATTAATAGCAGAAAGTGACAGATTGTGGCATTCATTTAAGGCAGAAAGTGACAGATTGTAGCATTTACTAGCAGAAAGTGACAGACTGTAGCAATTAATAGCAGAAAGTAACAGACTGTAGCATTTAATAGCAGAAAGTAACAGATTGTAGCATTTAATAGCAGAAAGTAACAGACTGTAGCATTTAATAGCAGAAAGTGACAGATTGTAGCATTTAATAGCAGAAAGTAACAGACTGTAGCATTTAATAGCAGAAAATGAGTCTGTAGCATTTAATAGCAGAAAATGACAGACTGTAGCATTTAATAGCAGAAAATGACAGACTGTAGCATTTAATAGCAGAAATGATAAAAAACAACAGAAATAGATAAAAATAGCATTCGGAAGTATCTGTAGTTTTAGTAGAGGATATCATTATGTAACATTTTAGACTAGAAACACTTAACTGGAATATGATAGTATTTTAATGTTTAAGTTTCTGACAGTGGTGTTATATGTTAGCATGCGATGGTAGATTATAGTTAATGAGCAGAAGAATTCTATTTGCATATATTTGTTTCTACAAAAGCCAGTTATGTTGACTCTATGAAGCAGAAACTATTGATTGGGCATGACGGAGACTGGCTGTTTACTCTGGAAATTTTCCACAGAAGCTTTAAGCAGCCATTGATTTTTGTTAAGTTACAGGGTTCATAATGAGAGTAATTGATAGCTTCCATTGTATGTGTGTGTAGAATGGTAGTTATATGAGATATGGGAAAATAAATTGTGAATAAACTCCATAAATTGTTGTAGAAACAATGTAAACTGTTAAAACATTGAATGTTGTATTTATGACTTTGTAAGGGGCTGATTTGTTCTAGATTTTGTTGGAGAAGAAACACATGTGTTTTATTAATGAAAATACTTAACAACTGGAGCAGTGGATGTGTTACTTGAATGATTTTGTCTGTTTCTTTATTATTCTCATCTTTTCAAAGATATTCACACTATGAAATATTTAGGATAGCTGCCAAATATATGCACATGCATTGTTGTGTGTCTGCTAGTGAATTATAGCATGCAACCGTCTGGGGTTATATACTGTTATTGTAGATGTAAATATACAAAAACATATCAACAGATTTTTAATCAGGATACTTGTGGGTGCTTTTAGCTGATTAATGAAATAAAAATGTTATATGTGATGAAATTGTTGAAATAAATGATGAACTGGTGGACATGTATTCAGATTATATTAATATTTTAGTTTGTATCTAGTTGTATACTCTAAGATCATGTTAAAGTTTTTATGTGGTTGTATACCCAAGGATCATAATTATTAAAGTTGGTATCTGGTTGTATACCCTAGGATCATGTTTATGTTGGTTTCTGGTTGTATACCCTAGGATCATGTTTATGTTGGTTTCTGGTTGTATACCCTATGATCATGTTTATGTTGGTTTCTGGTTGTATACCCTAGGATCATGTTAAAGTTGGTATCTGGTTGTATACCCTAGGATCATGTTTATGTTGGTATCTGGTTGTATACCCTAGGATCATGTTAAAGTTGGTATCTGGTTGTATACCCTAGGATCATGTTTATGTTGGTATCTGGTTGTATACCCTAGGATCATGTTTATGTTGGTTTCTGGTTGTATACCCTAGGATCATGTTAAAGTTGGTATCTGGTTGTATACCCTAGGATCATATTAAAGTTGGTATCTGGTTGTATACCCTAGGATCATATTAAAGATCATGTTAAAGTTAATGTATCTGTTTGTATACCCTAGGATCATGTTTATGTTGGTATCTGGTTGTATACCCTAGGATCATGTTAAAGTTGGTATCTGGTTGTATACCCTAGGATCATGTTTAAGTTGGTATCTGCTTTATATTAAAGTTTGTATCTGGTTGTATACGCTAGAATCATATTGAAGTATGTATCTGGTTTTATACTCTATGATCATGTTAAAGTTTGTATCTGGTTGTATACGCTAGAATCATATTGAGGTTTGTATCTGGTTGTATCACTATGATCATGTTAAAGTTGACATTGGTTGAACACATTGAAGCTGGTATTTGGTTGAATACCTATAATACTTGTCAAAGAAACCTTTTTTAAGTTTTATGTACATAAAAGGGTTAATATTATAAAATACATAATATAAAATATTTTATGTCAAGTGTTTAAGTATTTATACATAGTGAATAACCTTTCTTTTCACTTTGAGAATAATGATAATTCTTTTTATATAGATACACTAGTCTGCTTGCTATACAGTTTATAGCCAATAGGTGTGTGTTAAATGCTCGGAATTTCAAGTATATAGATATTGCAAACATAGAAAGTACTTCATGTAATTATTCTTGAGAGATAAAATGTTTCTTGGCAAGTTATGATGTGAATTATTTTGCTTAATTTTTGGAAAATTTGAAAATAAGATATTTCAATTTTTGTTCTTTAGAAAAAATGGATTTCAGAAAGGTATAGTTTAATTATGAATACCATTGACTGTCATCATAGTTGAGTGTTTCACTCACAGATAGAATCAGTTTTGTCTGTAGTGCATCCATTAATGATTTAGTTATCATTATTTCCAGAAGTGAAGGAATATTGTCACATTGATTTTATTAGTGCTTGGAAAATAGATTTGAGGCTTAAGTTACCATGTTAAGATAACATAGAGACAATTTACAACATATCCAACAAAGATCATGGTTTTGCTCCCATGGCAACATTAAATATGTTATGCTTATTTCTACATTTAAGGAAATGGCAGAATATTTGACAACAAAAATATTGTGTTGAAATGCTAGGAATTTGTATGATATCATCTTATTAAATTGTTTGGAATACAGGGAAACAGAATATAGAATTATTGATTAAACTACTGAAATTTTCTCCTTTACTGCTTCACTGTATTTGTTGAGAGTTAAGATCAGAGTATTTACTAGCGGGCATAACTGGAGAAAATCAGCAATTCTACATTTTATTGAGGATCTGTTTAAGTGTGAAAAATAAAAACCATTTTGTGCAGATTGGTCTTGGATAAAGGAAAATTTGTTGTTAAAATGGCGGAGGAGACAATATATCTGTGCAAGTTCCGTGTATCGGTTGATGGAGATTGGTTATGTCTCCGAGAGTTGAGTGATGTTCAGTTTGAAGTTCCACCATCTCTTAGTAATTCAATGATAGAAGATGATGGTTAGTATATCATTTCTTTATCAGTTTATTTTGTGACTGTATTAAGTTATTTTTAAGGAAGATTTGTGTCAATAGTTTCTGTAATTAGATCTGTGAGTACTGTGTAGTAGCAAAATAATAGCTTTACTTTGACCAGTATTGAAAAATGACATGTCATTTCCATCAAAATACACTATTAGGTGCATATAGCCTGATTGAAGGGACTTAGTTGTGAGTTAACTTTGCAATAATATGAACAACTTCAGGAAGACTTTTACACCAGTAAAGAACCAGGCCAACATGCGCATTTGTGCAGTCTGACCAGACTATATTGTTGATAGCTCATTTTTTTATATTAAATTCTGTTTAACTTTGAATGGACAGTGAGCAAATTTATTAAAGAAATACAGCAGCTTAGGGATTAAGATTTTATTTTACTGATTGATGTCTGACATTTCATATTTCATATCATAAATGCACTGTTTACTTGTTAGCAGGTAGTTCATTGTTATCCTCAATCACAGAATGTTTTCACACATGTTGAAATGCTTATATGTATATGAAAATGGATTTAAAAACCTGAAATTTCAATGTGTTTCTTTATTTCTTCATTTATTTATCACGGTGTACGGACATAATCCCCTTCGGACAAAATCCCCTTCATGTATTTTTGTATATCTGGACATAATCCCCTTCATGGGTGGACATAATCCCCTTCATGTGTGAAATTTTGAAGTGGACAAAATCCCCTTCATAAAATTGCTACCTAGGACAAAATCCCCCTCAGAGGAATTTTCGGTTTATAAAGTGGGTATGAGAGTTATAAAGTGGGTATGAGAGCGACATGCTGTATTATGCTGTGTAGTAAATATCTATCTTAATGTATAAATATCAGCAGAAAAGCACATTCAATTAGCACATTTTAATCACATTAAAATTGCTTTGTTAAAGCATTCATAACAATCAATCAAGTAGTGCAGTGATCTCGGTTTAATAAATTATCACTCTTTCATCAATAGAAATTGTAACAATGGATAGTATATCAATTAGAATTATCAACTTATACAATCAATGAAACAATTATTGGCTAATAAATTTTTTTTCATACTAATCAATTTAAAACAATTTAAGAAATTTCCTAATCAAATATGTGTTATGCAGTTGATAATTTACCATAATATTTTTAATGAAAACTTCTAAACTAAATAAAGGTTAACTATTGATACATAATTATAAATAAAAAAAACAAAAGTTCATTATTCATCAATTTTTAGGGAGTATAATAATACATTATTCATCAATTTTTATGGAGCATAATCATACATAAGAAACCTATGAAACAAGGGGATTTTGTCCGGGTAGTGAAGGGGATTTTGTCCAGCCTTGCAAAAACATGAAGGGGATTATGTCCACCCATGAAGGGGATTTTGTCCGGGTAGGCGAAGGGGATTTTGTCCAAAGGGGATTATGTCTGACATTCATTTATCACACCTTCCCAACCCTCTGTACCTACACAATGTATGTATGTCATGTTAGGTAACTAATTTATGATAATAGAGTCTTAATTGCTACATTATATTTGAAGTGTAAGTGCCAATGTGTATACAGCAGATGGTCAGCTTTAATATCTTTAGGAATTTCATTTTCAAAGTGCTTAATTTAACCACCCAAAAGTACACACCTGGCTCTATTCTTGTCATGTATAGTGGTCAGTCTGCATAGAGATGCATACACACCTGGCTCTATTCTAGTCGTGTATAGTGGTCAGTCTGCATATAGACGCATACACGCCTGGCTCTATTCTAGTTGTGTATAGTGGTCAGTCTGCATATAGACGCATATAACACGCATGGCTCTATTGTAGTCGTGTATAGTGGTCAGTCTGCATATAGACGCATACACGCCTGGCTCAATTGTAGTCGTGTATAGTGGTCAGTCTGCATATAGACGCATACACGCCTGGCTCAATTGTAGTCGTGTATAGTGGTCAGTCTGCATATAGACGCATACACGCCTGGCTCTATTGTAGTCGTGTATAGTGGTCAGTCTGCATAGAGATGCATACACGCCTGGCTCTATTCTAGTCGTGTATAGTGGTCAGTCTGCATAGAGATGCATGCATGCCTGGCTCTATTCTACGCCTGGCTCTATTCTAGTCGTGTATAGTGGTCAGTCTGCATAGAGATGCATACACGCCTGGCTCTATTCTAGTCGTGTATAGTGGTCAGTCTGCATAGAGATGCATACACGCCTGGCTCTATTCTAGTTGTGTATAGTGGTCAGTCTGCATAGAAGTGCATACACGCCTGGCTCTATTGTAGTCGTGTATAGTGGTCAGTCTGCATATAGACGCATACACACCTGGCTCTATTGTAGTTCTGTATAGTGGTCAGTCTGCATATAGACGCATACACGCCTGGCTCTATTGTAGTCGTGTATAGTGGTCAGTCTGCATATAGACGCATACACGCCTGGCTCTATTGTAGTCATGTATAGTGGTCAGTCTGCATATAGACGCATACACGCCTGGCTCTATTCTAGTTGTGTATAGTGGTCAGTCTACATATAGACGCATGCACGATCTATGATTGTTTTTCATTACAATAAGTATTGCAATACTAGTACCTGTTGACTGTATTGTAGTATGGGTTTTGCTTTATCAGTGAACTGTGCACCCCTACTCTATATTGGTAGTATTTAACTGTTGGAAATTTAAATATTTCGATTTTAGGTAATGCTTAAACTGTGATATAAAGATTAACATGGTATTTCTATTCTTATACCTTATCTATTTTAGATCGAGATCCAAGGACAATAGAAAGAGCGAATTTATTAAATGTTTCAAAGTTGATAATTAAAGAGTTAATAGACTCATCAATGGCACATGGAAGAATGCTTGACGATGATCATGAACCCCTGCAACAGTTTTTTGTCGTTCTGGAACATGTTTTGAGACATGGACTGAGACGTTAGTATTTTCATGGGTGACACTTTGTAATTTTTCATACAAAAATAATCAGACTATTTGTAGTTATGTTTTAGTTCAGTTTATTTGAATTTGGTCAGTATCATCACACTTATGTTATATCTTGTAAGGAAGCAGTGGCTTCACAATATTGTTTTACTACACTCTTACTTTAATGTTATCAAGACATGTATTATATCTTGATATTAACTGTTTTAACAATGGTAGTTTAATGTAGTAAAAATACATCATTAAACATCAAATTATTCTCTCTTTTTTGTTTCAATTTCATTCACAGTCATCACAAATTTTATTGATGAATATTCTCAATGTCTTATGAACCTGATTTATCTGCACTCTAAAAACTTGTTTAAACCTTTAACACAAATTGTCTCTATACTAATAGAGTTGTTTATTGATGAGAATGATGTATGACCCTGCTAAGGTTATACAGTATTAACAAATATTGAAGACTTGAAGTACAATATTATTTTAGCTGCATAGTTGAATGTAATACATTGTACTATGAACATACATGATTGTAGTGTACTTGTATTGAAGTTCAGTACCATTTTAATATAGTCTCAATGACTTAAATTTGATGTTTTGTTCTGTAAATTTATGAGCTTTATAATGAATCAGTTAGTTACAGACATTCATCAGGAAAAAATCAATTATGGAAAATACTTGATTTAACATAAACATATGATTGAAAATGAGAGTTGAAATTGCTATGGTGTATCGTTATGTATTTATATATCTCCAGCAAAGAAGAGTATCCTGAGAGATCGTAGAGATTTTTGGTGTGTCCTTGAGCTAGTTGAGAAGTTTGCACCAGAGGCTGCAGACATAACTTCCACTGTGAGAGATATGCCTCATCTAAAGTAAGATATTATCACCTTCATACATCTATATGCTTTGTTTTAAATCAGGCCAAATTTTACTATTTCTCAAAAATTTAATTCTTGTCTTGGAGGGACCTTACAGCTTTGCAGTTTATTTAGGAAGCTAAATGTTTAGGGTTGTATGTCAGATTTTAATCTTTTACTTGTAATTTTAATTGTGTATAATATTATTTTCTTGCCTTACTATAAAAGAATCTAATTGTTCTTGCTCTTTGAATCATTCTCCGCCAGTGCCTGTGTTAGAGTGAATTTATTTTCCCTAGCACTTATGTTAAGGTCAATTATTTTCCCTAGCACTTGTGTTAGAGTGAATTATTTTCCCCTAGCACTTTTGTTAGAGTGAATTATTTTTCCTAGCTCCTGAGTTAGAGTCAATTATTTTCCCTAGCACCTGAGTTAGAGTGAATTATTTTCCCAAGTGAATTATTTTCTCTAGTACCTGCATAATAGTTTTATTTTCTGCAACGCCTGTGTCAGAGTGGCTACGCCCTCGTGGTATCATTCCTGGCATCCGAACTCCAAACAGTGATTTTATTGAGTGATAAAATCACTGTTTGGGATATATTATTTCTTAATTATTGTCCCCAGCACCTGTGTTAGAGTAAGTATTTTCCCTGGCATTGTGTTGGTGTGAATCATTTTTCCCCACATCTATGTTGGTCTGAATATTGCTAGTGAAATTATTTTGTTCTTATAGGGAAACATTACACCAGTCTCCAGCAAATATGGTGTATAGGCGGTCAGACAATGAACTGTCTTGTTGTAAAATTATTTACTCATGGTGGAAGTTATTTTATCAACAGTTTATTCCTTTGGTTTACCACCAGATATATTGAAAAGTTGTCACATTACATAATGGACACTGTTTGGGATAACTTAAAGGTTTTTTTTCATTATCATAAAATTTGATGATAGATATTGTATTATTGTTATTTACAATGTGTCATGTGATTACAGGACTCCGCTTGGAAAGGCGAGAGCATGGTTGAGATTAGCAGCAATGCAGAAATGTCTTGCAGATTATTTTAAACTTCTCATTGAAAAGAGAGAAATGGTTTTAACGTAAGTATGGCTTGAGATAAAATTTTGTGTTATACATTGCTAAATTTTTTAAGTTAAGATAAAAGGTTTATTGATTTATAGACTAATGATACTAGGCTTCTGAAGATGAGTTTGAAATTATAATTTAATGTTTGTATTGACCTGTTTTTCTGTGTTAATTTGACTGTATTGATGCTTGATTATTCTGTAGAGTAGTGTATAAATCTTATTACTGGAGTATTTATAAAAAACTAAAATTCATCCATTGTTGATGAAATAACTGAAAATATATAGGGAATACAATTGAAATTTAGATGTTTTGTCATCGACTTACATATTGATTGTACATTAATTATCAAAGTTTATATTATAAGTGATATGAAGTATATAAATATCACAATAAACATTGTTTTATGTTTGTTGTAGTGATTTTTATGAGCCTGGTGCATTTTTAATGGAGGATGAAGGAACTGTGATAGCAGGTCTGTTGGTAGGACTCAATGTGATAGACTGTAACCTTGGAATCAAGGATGAGGACCTTGACCAACCAGTATGTATACTTATTTCAGTAACCCAGTCTGGTGACTATACTTTCATCTGTTATCCATTTTGATATTTGAAATTTATCAGTAGAATTAAGTATGGAATATTACTTTATCCAAATATACAGTATGTACTCTAATTAAAAACTAGGGAAAATATTTAAATTGTTTTACATTTTCAAACTTGACTTTAGTAAATAATGACAAATTATTGTTATTAAATTACAGATGGGTGTGATAGATTTTAGTTTATATTTGAAAGACACAAGACTGGCTGACACAGATCAGGATTCAGAGAGGCAGGTTTTTTCAGTTACTTATTTTGACCTTGCATTGATTATAAATGCCACCATCACATTGATTATAAATGCCACCATCACATTGATTATAAATGCCACCATCACATTGATTATAAATGCCACCATCACATTGATTATAAATGCCACCATCACATTGATTATAAATGCCACCATCACATTCATCTTTACCCTTAACCTGCTAGAACCGAAATTAGTTTTGTTCACCAGTATAAAACTAAGCCAGCTGTGCAGTCTGACCAGGCTCTATAATGTTTATAGGTCACTTTTAGGTTGAATTTTTGAAGAATTGTGAGAGCTATTATACTCACCACCTATTATACTCACCAGCTATTATACTCACTAAGGCATCAGTGTCACACTTTGGTTAAGTTTTTTGCTTGCAAATTGGTATCTCCAAAACTACTGAAGGAAATAGGTTAAAACTTCACACACTTATTTGAGAGCATAATCAGAGGTCAATGTCCAAGGCCCATAACTCTAACATGGAATTTTTACAGAATTTTGGCCCTTTTTGAACTTACTAAATTCTACATTAGCTAGGCTTTCGTTTTACTATCAAGCACTAAGAATAGTCTAGCATGATGCTGTCTGACTGACAGCTGTTAATTTATATTTTAAATTGAAATCATAAACTATGTCGGTTTTAAATCAGGCCAAATCCATTAGACAAATTCAACAGGTTAAGGGTTAACAACAAAATATCTGTACAAGATAAATATGGTATTTATAAATTGTCACATTGTGCAGGCTTCGATGAATTTTTCTATTAATTTACTCGCCCTTCATAAAATGTACTTGCCCTGCATTTTGACGGACAAAAATACAAAAATGTAGTTAAAATCAAAAACACATGACTTACACATATACTTTTTACCTGTTTATAACAGTATAATCAGCTTTATAGAATTACATATTGTTTATAATAAATTTCATTCTTTTAATATATAATCTTCGACATAGCCAGAATACTTATTTCATTCAAATTCTAATGCACTCGGCTGAAATATTTACCTTATATAATAAAACTTTACTGATAGCCTATGAATAAAACATTGTCAAATGCTAACTGACTGTTGTTACGGAATTGATTCATCATTCCCGTTTGGTAAAGTTTTATACTTAGCTATGAGGTTAATTTCCGGTTTTCATTTGACAGGTATTATGATTGAAATAGTGTCTGCAGTTTAATTTTTTATTGAATAACTTCATTTATAAATGTTAAGAGAAACATCATTTGTATCGGGAAAATCTTACTCTCTCTACCTCGCCTGTCCCGAGTTTGTCAAGGCCTGTTGTGGTGATAGTTTTTCTTGTTGATATTGCTGACATTGAGTCACTTTTCTCTCACATATTTTGGTTTGTATCTAAATCTTGAAAACTTAATGTTCATCTATACGTTTGTGTTGTTGTTGTTTTTTTCTTGTCTGCATATGACTTGAGACAACACAAAAAACATTCAGGGTCTGCCTACATCAAGACATCTTGCCAATGCCATTATCTGTGATAGTGACATAAAAATCAACAAAATCCACACCTGTGTTTAAAACATATAATATCAAAGAAAGGTAGAGGCATCAATACATTACCCTATCATTAATTTTGACAAAATTGTTCTCACTTATCAATTTTAAATTTTAGTTAAGGATTTTGTTCTAGGTTATGCTTTGAGACTAGGAATATTTGAAAATAAACAATGAGCTCAACTTAGAATATTCTAGCATATCACCATGAAGACATTCTTTGTTGCCCGTATTCTCAATAAGTAATAAAATATTTAACCTATTATATATTATCAGTGCTGCCATGCAGGAGAAGATGCAGACTATCCTAGACCAGAAAAATTATCTTGAAGAGCTCAACCGACACCTTAAGTAAGTTACTTTCTTCAATCTAACCTATTTCTCTATATATGTGTGAAAGCTAGTGTGTGCGCAGTTAGTGATGCTATCCAATTTCAAAACTATTCTTAAAATAAGTTGCAGGACATTGTTGTTTCTGTACCTAGCTTTAAATTGTCTGTGTACTGTTTTTCTCTACCCCTATTGTAAAAGAGAAATGTTTAAATAAATTATAAGTGAATAACATAAAATCTATATTGAGATCATTGCTGTTTAACTTTACAGAAAATAATTGTAACATACCTGTTTCATGTTTGATATACTGGTCATGAATTTATGAATTAACAAGTATGCAAATGAGTTACTTCAGTCTTTTGAAGAAATATATGCAGTTTCTCAAAAGCTATTTAATGTGCACATTACATGAACCTTATTATTGTCAAGTGCTAAATATAGAGTTAAGATGATTGTTGATCTCAGTACTAATACATTATGACAGAACAATCTCATGTTTGTTTTTATCTTTTACTTCAGCACAACAGTAGCAAATCTTCAGCAGAAGTTAGAAATGTGTAACACAACTAATGCCTTGATGAAAGAAGATCTTGCCATTGCGAAAAATACAATTCTTGAATTAGAAGATGAGAAATTGAGCGCAGAATCCCAAAGAGATACAATTCTTCATGTACACAAACACCATATTGAGGTGTGTCCTAAATGCGGCTTTAAACTAGAACCAGATAACAATAATTCTAAATCAAATACTTGAAATATATATTAATGTACAATGTTCTTTACATTCTTTAATTACAGTATATCATGTGCAATAACAGTTGTGCAATATTTGGTCAATTTTCATGTAATATGACACCATAAAAAGTCCAAGTTTTTTGTCAATTTGCTTGAAAATGTAACATGCTGTTTATGCTTAATGTCTGGGAGGAAATATGAATCTCTCTGTCCATTCTACCTTGTGATAAATGCATCAAAATAAAGAACAGTTTCTAAAGAAGTAGTTCCATCACATTAACTTGCATGGCACCTTACTGATATATACAATTATGGCTCTAATTATGCTCATTCTTATATACCTGCATCAACTTCAGTTAAAATGCTTGAATGCCATTTGGGATTATCTGTATTCTTACAAAAGGTCAAGGCATGATATTGTCTTGTATGTTAATATCATTATCATACCATTGACAAAGTTATTCCTCTACTTCACTGACCTATTATATCATCTGATTCTAGATACAAATTGTCCTCTTAACATCATTTTCTCATTAGATATTGAAAAACATGTTTCATTTTTTACAATGAACTTTATAAAATATTATAAAATATCACTATGGCAACAGAAAGTGAATCATGTCAAGGACACAAAAGAAAATACAGAGGTGAATGAAGTTACTAAAGATGATACCGAGATTAAAGAAGACCATATAGAAGAAAGTGAGATGACAGGTGATGAGGATGAGATCGTACAAGATCAAAATGGTAGAAATGAGATCCCTCTCAATGAAGAATTAGAAGCTGCAATGAAACATCACAAGACTGAGTCTTTTGAGGATATCCCTAATGAAGCAGATACAGCCAATATTGTAGAGCCTTCCACTCTTACTGTAACATCTGCTCCAATGCACATACCTACCCTGATTCAAAGTTCTTCAAGTCCTAGAGACATCTTTATGCCACTGATATCAAAGTTCCGCTCTGGATCTACAGGTTCCAGTCCAAAGAAATCCAAAGTATTTGGTTTTCATTATATCCCTGCACATTGTCACAATCTTTTCCTACATACATTGTACCTTTCCAATTTAACCCTTTCCCCCATGAGCATATTGTGAAAAATGGCCATTTTTACTGAAAAGCCTCCTCTTACAAGTTCAAACTCAATGAAACTATGAAAAATGCTTCAATACTAATCAAACTTGGCACAAATGTTGACTGGACCATTGCCTTTGTGACGACATGCTCAGTCTTAAATTTCCTGTTACCATGGCAACGAGGGGACATCTCAAAATTGCCAAAACTCACTATTTTGCCTCGATTTTTCCATCAAAATTTATTTCAAAGTGCTGCAACTTCTCAAGGGATTGATATAGAGTCAAAGGCTTTTCAGCGTTGGTTACACGTTATATTATGATCGACCTGGGGTCATTTTTAGCCTCCCACAAGTCCAAAATTTTCTTGGCGATGAGGGGGACTCCGCCCCCCTTCAAACCCCCCTAACAGAAGGGGGCACATCCCCCTTCTGGCAACCCCCTGATGTATCTTTTGGATGGGGGGCGGCGCCGAAAAAGTGCTTAATTTTTTGACCAACATTTCTTAAACGAAAACATGTGTTTGGGGCCCAAATAGGACATTTTTTCACTATTTGAGGCCTAAAAAAAGGGGGGGGGGTCGAAAATGCGTTGTTTCGCGTATATATGTGGTAAAGGGTTAAGGGACACAATAGACAAATTTACTATATTTATAAACATGAAAACAAAATCATGTTGAAAACCATGTAAGTGAACATTGCCAAATGAAGAACGTAAAATAAGGTCAATATAACTCCCAATTTTGAAATGCTTAATTCATAGCTATAAACTAGCATTTTGCTTTTCCTTCAATGCAATAACATACACATTCAAATTTAATAGACCTTAACTGACTCACATCATTTATACTCTTTCAGCTCACAGAAAGTGTTCAAAATTGTCATATTTTCAAGGGGCCAATCTTTATAACGCATGATGTCTTCCTAAACCTCAATCATGTTGTTAATTTCTATTGATCAATGTTGATTAGAATTGTATATAGACTGATGAGAAGTTACGGAATATTTATGGTTGTTTGAGTGTTAAGTGTTGCTTTTTTGATTTGTCAAAATAACATTTCTGATTGGTTGAATGTTTTAAATGAAAACATGTGCTGTTGGAACACTGATAAAGGTGTGCTTAAACCTATTTATTGTAAAATAAACTTGTATTGTTGTGAGAATAAATCATGAAATTGTTGTTTTCTCTTTTTCTTATCAAACATGTACTAAATAATACTACCTAAAATAAAAATTAATTTCATTTTTAGCTTGACTTTTTTTCGAAGAAAATAGAGGTATTGTGACAGTCATGGCGGCATTGAAGTTGCTCGCAAACAACCTTGATCAAAATTTTTTTAAGTTTCTGGTGTATGGTCTTCACACTTGGCCACAAAATTCTTTTGGACAAGACCTTCAAGTAGACTCGACTAAACTTGACCTTCATTTATAAATGACCTTGACCTTCAAGGTCAAATATCTAAATTTTGCTTGATTGTAACTATTAGTGGCTATAAATTTTTAGCTCACTTGAGCTAGCTCAGGGTGAGCTTTTAAGATTGTTGAATGTCAGCAGTCCGTCCACATTTGTTTGTTTACACTCTAGTTGTCACATTTTTGCCTCAATCATCATCAAACAATGAACAATGTCAGGGTGCTTGTCTAGATAATTGCTTGGATGAGTTCGAACATGGGTCATAGGAGCTAAAAATAGAAAAATCTTGTTAACATTCTAGTGTATACTGTTTTGATCCAAATATCCTGGAAATTGGTCTGAAAGTTTATTAAGATGATTTCTAGGTCAAGTTCGAATATTGGTCACCTGGGGTCTGAAACTAGGTCACACTGCCCAAATAAGGAAAAACCTTGTTAACACTCTAGTGGTCACATTTTAACTTAATTGTAATCAAACTTGGTCAGGATGTGTGTCTAGTTAATCAATTGGATGAGTTCAAAC
Organism: Ruditapes philippinarum; assembly: GCF_026571515.1. NCBI lineage: Eukaryota > Metazoa > Mollusca > Bivalvia > Venerida > Veneridae > Ruditapes > Ruditapes philippinarum. The sequence goes on from NW_026865876.1 coordinate 96,102, forward strand.
ATGGGTCATCTCGGATGAAAAACTAGGTCACAGGAGCTAAAAATAGAAAAATCCTTTGAACACTAGTGGCTACTGTTTTTGATCCTAATATCCTGGAAATAAGTTTGAAAGTTTGTTTTGATGATGTCTAGGTCAAGTTTGAATATGTGTCACCTGGGGTCAAAAACTAGGTCACAACGCCCAAATATGGAAAAAAACCTTGTTAACACTTTAGTAGTCACATTTTTTACTCAATTGCCATCATATTTGGTCAGGATGCTTGTCTAGGTAATTGCTAACATGAGTCGGAACATGGTTCATCTCTGATGAAAAACTAGGTCAAAGGAGCTAAAAATAGAAAAATCCTATTAACTCTAGTGGCTACTGTTGTTATCCAAATATCCTGTAACTTGGTCTGCAAGTTTGTTTTGATGATTTCTAGGACAAGTTTGAATATGGGTCACCTGGGGTCAAAAAGTAGGTCATACGGCCCAAATATGGAAAAACCTTGGTAACACTCTAGTGGTCACATTTTTTACTCAAATTGTCATTTAACTTCAGGATGCTTGTCTAAGTAAAAACTCTGATGAGTTTGATGGGTCAGGTGAGCAATCTAAGGCCATCTTGGCCCTCTTGTTTTATTTTGGAATGGATTGTCTTCAGATTTGAACACATGAACCTTTTAGGATAGACCTTCAAGTTAACCAAACAGACCTTGACATTCACTCATAAATGACCTTGAACTAGAAGGTCAAATTATTGAAATTTTCATGTTTTTGCTGTAACTGGCTATAACATTGTTATTAATGAATGGATTTACTTCATATTAACTTTTATGTATATCAAACTCAACTTGATCTTGGCTCTTTTATGACCTTGACCTTGAATGTTAAATTATTGAATTTTCACTGATTTTGCTATAATTGACTTTAACTTTGTAACAAATGAAAGGATTTTCTTCATACTTGGACAAAACAACCTTTTGGATGAGACCTTCTCAAAAATTTAACTTACCTTGAGCTTTAAATGAGTTGACCGTTAAGGTCAAATTATTGAATTTTGGTTAAATTGTCATAATTTTGTTATTTATGTACAAATTTGCTTTATACTTGGGCAAAACAAGACTTGTTTCCAAACAGACATATTGAATAATTAAGATGTGACCTCAACCTTTAATTGACTGACCATCAAGGTCAAATGAAAGAAATTTTGCATGTTTTTTTCTGTAACTGGCTATAACTTTGTTATTTATGACTGGATCAACTTCATATTAAGATACAACTTTTAAGTCAAGACCTTTATGTATATCAAGCTCAAATTTCCCTTTACTCATGTAAGATCTTGAAGGTCAGATTATTGAATTTTCACACATAATTGCTATAATTGGATGTAACTTGGTAAGGCCAATAATTTAGATGTAATCTTGACCTTTAATTTACCTTGCTAACTTTCTAGCTGACTTAGATAATTTGACGAAGTGTCCTTCTTTCTTGTCCTTTGATGTACAATTATGCAATTTGGACTATGTGCACAGTTTTAGATATGAAATCAAACTTACAAATCAGCTGACCTAGATAATTTGAGAAAGTGACCTATTTTCTTGTCCTTTGATGTACAGTTATGAAATTTTGACAAATAGCACAGTTTTAGATGAAAGATCACCTGACCTAGATAATTTGATGAAATGATCTACTTTGTTGTCCTTTTGATGTACCACTATGAAATTTCTACCATGTGCACAGTTTCAAATGTTAAACTGATCATTGAACATTATGGTAATGATTCATACTTGGACAAAACAACAAGTTTGACTTAGACCTACCTATTGAAATTTAACAAAAAATAGGAAAAAACTTTTTTTCTTTAATATTCTTTTTAAAGATTTGTTTCAACCTTTTAATTTGCTTTTAGAAAAAGAAAAAAGCGTTGCCCCCTCCGACCATGGCTCTTGTTCCCTTTTGATAACACTACAAATAGAGTCCACTTTATCTAAATTTGACTGTAAAAGATTGATGGTAAATGTAACTTGATCTATAACTTAAGAAATGATATTGTGGCAGAGTTGACTAGACTATGGCATTACAAGGAGCATTCTGAAATAACCGAGACAATATCGATTAATTTAAGGCATTTTACAAGGTGTACTCTGGAATGTAACTTGGACAGAATTGGTTAAATGAGAAAATTCAAGGTGCATTCTGGAATAACTGGGACAGAATCAGTTAAATAAGGCATTTCAAGGTCCATTCTGGAATAACGTGAGATAGAGTTGGTTAAAGTAAGGCATTGCACTCTTGAATATGGTTAAAATCACAAGGTGTACTCTGGACTCCATTTGTAATATGCAATGACTTAATAATGAAAATGTTCATTGACTTTTGTGAGGCTAAGTAAGGAGGAAAGTTAGATGCAAAAAAAAAAGAGAAAATGACAATCTCTGAAAATATTTAAAGACACAGTTTCACTTTTAAGTAATACTGATGTGATAATAAACATATGACTCTTGAGATAATTTTGTTGTGTTGCCTCTACAGAGTAGTGGCGACGTATAGGGATCACTTCTCTGTCATCTGTCTGTCCGTCCGTACAAAGCAAATGGCACTTGTGTGACTTGGAGAACAAAAGGTAATGGTACATTTTCTTTGATCCGTTTCATTCCGTTTGTCTTTTTTTAGGGCTTGTGTAACTAAAAATGGCTAAAAAGATTAAAGGAAAAGTCACATAAGTACCATTTCGCAAGTCTGTCTGTCCGTGCGTCACAAAACTTGTCTGGACTACTCCTCAAAAACTACTGGTGCAATTTCATTTCATCCAAACTTTACAGGAATGATTAGTACCAAGTCTAATTGTGCATATCATGGGTTTAAGTACTAAGTCTAGTTTCAATATCATCGGCTTTTTATGGTTCAATAATTTTTTTCGGAGTAATGGCCCTTAAATTATTTTGACTACTCCTCTTATACCATTAATGCAATTTCAATGAAACTTTACAGGATTGTTTGGTAGGTCAATTTCTTGCCCTTATTACACAGGTTTTCCGCTTGAATGACTTTTGGCCGAGTTATGGCACTTGAATGAAAACGGTGTTAATGAAGTTTTGTCCGGACTACTCCTCTTTACAGGATTGATTGCTCAAGTTCTTGTGCATGATACACAAGTTTTCTGTTTGAATGATTTGTGGCTGAGTTATGGTCCTTGAAAAAAAAAATCGTGTTTTTTTTGTTGCCAGCTACACAGAAGCTTGTCTGGACTACTCCTCAGAAACTACTGGTACAGTGTCATCAAAACTGTACAGGAATTGTCAATACCATGTCTAGTTGTGCGTCTCATCGACATTTTTCAGTTCATTGATTTTTGTCAGAGTTATAGCCTTTAAATGATTGAAAAATTTTAAATATGTCAGACCTACTCCTCTTATACCACTAATGCAATTTCAATGAAAATTTACAGGCTTGATTGGTAGCTCAAATCCTTGTGCATATTATACAGGTTTTTAGGTTGAATAATTTTTGATTGAGTTATAGCTATCATGAGGCGACATGTGATCACTGATCGCTCTTGTTATTTCTTTGGAATATAGACAAATTTCTTTTTGTATTATCAATCATGTAGGAATTTTTATCCAGCAAAATTCTTTTCTTAAGGCATTAAGTCATATTTAAAACAATCTAAATAATGATAATTATGTCGCATCTGCTTGCTTGATCAAAATTACAAAGGCCATAACAGTTTGATTACAGGTTTTTAGCAAGAAGAATCTGACTTTCATGTTATTCAATGTGAATCTGAATGGCAATTTATTTATGCATGGAAAAAATGCTTGAACATGGAAATAGTTGTACTTGCTAGGAATGAGTCATCAAGAAGACATTGCTATTGATCAGTATTGGAAAATTCAATAGATCACTCTTAATGCTGCCTTGTGTGTGTGGGTTGGTGAGACTGATCATGGTGCCTAATAACTTTTATTTTAAATGACCTCAATTGGTGATAATGGCCAATAAAACACATTAAAATATAGACAATGTCCAGAGATAAGATTTGAAAAATGACATGAATAACTCAGCTCCAGTATTATATAGCCATTATATAAAAAATGACACAAACATCTTTCTGTTCAATTAAAATATGGACTAATCACTCACATTGTTATCTTGTTGTGACTGTCTATCTGAGGAAATCAGAAGCTGGCCTAAATCTTCCTAAACATTTATACCATGGGTAGACTTTCAATATAAGGGTGACAATTTGTAATCTATTATTCATACACACCAATATCATGCACTGTTCAAGCTTCCCACATAATCAATATTCCTTTGATAAGCTCTGACTAGTTGTCTCCCTTCACTTCAAGGTTATTCCTATGTTCTTACATGCAGCAGGAATTCTGTATAACCTTTACATTTTGTTTTCCTTCTTTAGTCAAGAGTTGTCTCCTTTTTCCTTATGAAATGAGTGTAACTTTATGCATTTTTTTTAAACAAAAAAGATCTTAAAGAATATCAATTTGTCAAAATACATGAAAAGTGACAACAAATTAATTATGAAAAATGACTTTATGTCTGAAGTAATTTAAGTCTGAAGTAATTTATATTAAAAATTATTGTAACTTCATTATAATTTTTTTATAAACAAAAAACACTTCTTAATACGCATTTTCTTATGATGCTCATATATTTTTGATATTTGAAGTTTTAACTTTTTACTGAAATATTTTATAATAATAATAATGTAGTTATGTTTGATAATTGTTGAAAGGAATCTAAAAAAGACATAGATGTAGAACGTCAAACATACCTTCAATCACGGGCTGGCCTTGATGATATGTACGCTGAGGTGAAGAAAAAACTTGATGAGGAAACTCACCTAAGACTGGTATGTTATTAGTTCATTATGTGCTGTCCTTACTTATTACTACTGTTTGTACTGTAAACTTTTGCCTTTGACTATTATATATAATAAGTACATTCCTTGTGGTAAACAATGCTCAAACTGGTTGTTATTAGTACATTCTGTGCCATAAACATTCCCCTAGACTAGTATATTATTAGTACATTCTGTGCTGTAAATACTCCCCTAGACTAGTATATTATTAGTACATTCTGTGCTGTAAATACTCCCCTAGACTAGTATATTATTAGTACATTCTGTGCTGTAAATACTCCCCTAGACTAGTATATTATTAGTACATTCTGTGCTGTAAATACTCCCTAGACTAGTATATTATTAGTACATTCTGTGCTGTAAATACTCCCCTAGACTAGTATATTATTAGTACATTCTGTGCTGTAAATACTCCCCTAGACTAGTATATTATTAGTACATTCTGTGCTGTAAATACTCCCCTAGACTAGTATATTAATTGTACATTCTGTGCTGTAAATACTCCCCTAGACTAGTATATTATTAGTACATTCTGTGCTGTAAATACTCCCCTAGACTAGTATATTAATTAGTACATTCTGTGCTGTAAATACTCCCCTAGACTAGTATATTAATTAGTACATTCTGTGCTGTAAATACTCACCTAGACTAGTATATTATTTGTACATTCTGTGCTGTAAATACTCCCCTAGACTAGTATATTAATTGTACATTCTGTGCTGTAAATACTCCCCTAGACTAGTATATTAATTGTACATTCTGTGCTGTAAATACTCCCCTAGACTAGTATATTATTAGTACATTCTGTGCTGTAAACACTCCCACTAGATTGGTATGTTATAACTACATCCTCTGCTGTAAACACTCCCACTAGACGGGTATGTTATAAGCACATTCTTTGCTGTAAACACTCCCACTAGACTGGTTGTTATTAGTACATTCTGTGCTGTAAACACTCCCACTAGACTGGTATGTTATAACTACATTCTGTGCTGTAAACACTCCCACTAGACGGGTACATGTATGTTATAAGCACATTCTTTGCTGTAAACACTCCCACTAGACTGGTTGTTATTAGTACATTCTGTGCTGTAAACACTTCCACTAGACTGGTCACCAGTATACAGTAAGTGTGAAGTACTGAATATACATAGCTGTTAGTGTAGCCTGGGATTCAGGCGTTGATATTATTTACTTATTCATAACATACGCGCTATTTCATACTCGATCGTGTTTTGATAATATCAATGCCTGGGGAAACCTGTGGGGTTGCCCATGTAATTATCAACTAATGATTATCCTATTAATTGACCAAATAGCACTTGACCAACAAATCACATGACTTAATCGAAATCGAGGCGAAGATGCTGAATGATGAAAATTTGACGCCATTTACCATTATAGATTGTGTCCAGCACATTTCTTGGATGTTCTCAGACTTCATTCACACGGAAGTTGTCTTTAACTAATCAAACATATTGATCAAATTCACTCATCATGCAATAAACTATGTCAACGAGTGTCAAAATTGTGTTTTGAAAGCGAGGCTCTGTGAATGTTCGTTGAGTTTTGGGTCACTTTGTGGAAATTCAGTTTCTAATTTTAGAAACTAGTTTGTAGTTACATGAGTTATAGTTTTTTAAATTACACCCATAATTTTCGGGTAAATACTAGGTGGCGCTTCGATCGAAATTGTATTTCCCCAGGCTGTCAATTTGCCAAACAGAAGCACATAAAAAAATCAACAGACTGGAACCCAGGCTACTGTTAGTGATACATCAATATGAAAATTGCACACAAAAATTATCTTTGAAAAGGCTAAAGGAGTGATCTCTCTTTATCAGCTGGAAAATGAAAAAGAAAGAACATGTGGAAAAAAAATGGCTGAAATTAGATTCGCTAAAATTAGGTTACTGCCAAAAATAACCTGATATACGGTATAAGTTACAAGTATTACTAGTATTAATTAAATATTATCATATTTTATCTTATGAAATGGTTGAAGGTTGTAACAATGTTAAATTTTACAATAGGACATTGAGAAAGAGCTGGAGTTACAGATAGGTATGAAACAAGAGATTGAGATGGCCCTACAACTACTAGAGAAAGACATTCATGAGAAACAGGATAGTATAATAGGACTTCGGAAACAACTTGAAGATGTTAAAAATATCAATCTACAGATGTATGACAAATTAGAGGTAACATTTTATTACACAATCTTTTATGTCAAATCTAGAGTTAATAGATGTATTTTTTGTTGCTTATGTAACCATATTTTTGTCTCTTTGTTATTAACCTTTTCCCTCATATAAGCGTGTTTCGACGGCTTTTTGCCCCCCCCCCCCCTTCTTGAGGCCTCAAACAGTGAAAAAATGCCCTATTTAGGCCCCAAACACTGGTTTTCGTTTAAGAAATGTTGTTAAAAAAAGTGACCACTTTTTCAGCGCCGTCCCCCATCCAATCGCCAAGAAAATTTTGGACATGTGACAGGCTAAATATGGCCTCAAGTCAATCTTAGGGTAACTGGTAACCGATGCTGAAAAGCCTTTTACTCTATCTCAATCCATTGAGAAGTTGCAGCACTTTGAAATCAGTTTTGATGGAAAAAAAACAATGCAAAATAGTGATTTTTGGCAATTTTGAGACGTCCCCCCGTTGCCATGGTAACAGGAAATTTACGATTGAGCATGCTGTTACAGAGGCTATGGTGTAGTCAACATTTGTGCCAAGTTTCATCAGTATTGAAGCATTTTTCATAGTTTCATAGCAGTTTGAACTTGTTACAGGAGGCTTTTCAATGAAAACGGCCATTTTTCGCAATATGCTCATGGGGTAAAAGGTTAAGAGGAAGTGTAGGGTAACAGTTAGGTATCTTTGACCAATTTTCAAAGTTCATATATATTGAGGGTTTGACACAAAAAATAAATATATAAGGAGTTTTTATGCCCCCGGGCATAAAGTAATTGAACCGTCCATTTGTATGATGTTAACCTAAAACTGCAAGTTGGATTTTTTTACCTGACCAATGGCTATATAATTTACACACCCAGCAATACAAAATATATGACTATGGCTTCCATTTTTGTGTCACCTCTTCAGAGTAGTGGCGACATATAGGGATCACTTCTCTGCCGTCTGTCTCTCCGTCCGTCACATAATTTGTCTGGACTACTCTTCAAAAACTACTGGTGCAATTTCATCCAAACTTTACAGGAATGATCAGTACCAAGTATAGTTATCTAGAGTTAATATATGTCTTGCCTGCATTTGCTGGTTCAATGATTTTGTGAGACTTATGGCAACTGACTTATGGCCCTTTAGTGATTTTTATTTTTAATGTTTGTCTGGACTCCTCCTCTTGTACCACTAATACAATTTCATTGAAGCTTTATGGGATTGAACTGTAGTTCAAGTGCTTGCACATATTACACGGTTTTTCTTCTTGAATGATTTTTGCCCAAGTTATGGCCCTTGAATAAAAAACATGTTATGCCCTGTTAATGATTTTTGTGTCTCCTACACAGAAGCTGCAACATGCAATGGCTATCATTATGCTACATATGTGATCACTGATCACCCTTGTTACCAAGTTATTGCCCTTTTCAGCCCTTGAATAAAAAAGGTGTTTTTCTGTGTGTTGCCAGCTACACAGAATCTTGTCAAGACTATTTCTGTGCAATTTCATCCAAACTTAGAAAGAATGATCAGTACCAAGTCTAGTTGTGTACATTTGCAGCTTTTTTGGTTCCATGATTTTTGTCGCAGTAATGGCCCTTTAATTATTTTTATTTTTAAAGTTTGTCCAGACTAATCCTCTTATACCACTAATGTAATTTTAATGAAACTTTACAGGATTGATTGGTAGCTCAAGTACTTGCACATATTATAATAGTAACATGGGTTTTCTGCTTGAATGATTTATGGCCAAGTTATTGCTGTTGTCAATAAAGTTTGTCTGGACTACTCCTCCAATATCATGAATGCAATTTCAATGAAACCTACAGGATTGATCTGTAGCTCAAGTACTTGTGCATATTACACAGGTTTTCTTGTTGAATGATTTTTATGCCAGCGCAGCATCTGTTTGTATGTTTGTTATATAGATTATATAGTGAACTTAAAAAATCTTCTTGTTAAAAACCACTTGGTAGGTACTCTACCAAAGTTGTTCAAATTTTTTGCCTCTAGTGTCAAAATTAGCCCCGCCCTTGGGGGTCATCAGTTTTCCTTATACATGTATGTATATAGTAAAAACTTTAAAAAATCATCTTCTGGAAATTGACAAAGGCTAGAGGTTAGATATTTTGTATGAAACATTGTGTAGTGAACCTCTACCAAGATTGTTCAAATTATAGCCCTGGGTCAAAATTGGCCCCGCCCCGGTGGTCATAAATTGTCAATATGTACATACAGTAAAAAATTAAAAAACCTCTTGTCTGAAGGTACAAGGCTTAGAGCTTTGATGTTTGCTATGTTTGCTATATAATATCATTTATAGGTCCTCTACCAAAGTTGCCCCTGGTGTCAAATTATTGAAATTTTCATTTTTTGCTGTAACTGGCCATTACTTTGTTATTATTGAATGGATTGACTTCATTTTATAATAGAATATTCTTTAGGGTAAAGACTTCATGTGTATCTAACTCAAATTTACATTTGCTCTCTTATGACATTGACCATGATGGTTAAATTAACCTTTCCCTCATGAGCATATTGTGAAAAATGGCCGTTTTCATTGAAAAGCCTCCTGTTACAAGTTCAAACTGCTAGGAAACTATGAAAAATGCTTCAATACTAATCAAACTTGGCACAAATGTTAACTGGACCATTGCCTTTGTTACAACATGCTCAGTCTTAAATTTCATGTTACCATGGCATCGAGGGGATATCTGAAAATTGCCAAAAATCACTATTTTGTGTTGATTTTTTCCATCAAAATTGATTTCAAAGTGCTGCAACTTCATAATGGATTGAGATAGAGTCAAGGCTTCTCAGCGTTGGTTACTCATTACCTTATGATCGACATGGGGTCATTTTTAGCCTCTCACAAGTAAAAAAAATTTTTGGCGATGTGGCGGACTACCACCCCCCCCCCCTTCAAACCCCCAAAACAGAAGGGGGCACATCCCCCATCTTGTAACCCCCTAATGTACCTTTTTGATTGGGGACGGCGCCGAAAAAGTGATCACTTTTTTAGCAACATTTCCCAAATAGGATCATTTTTCACTGTTTGAGGCCTCAAAAAAGGGGGGGGGGACGAAAAGCCTCATCATCTCATTGTGAAAGACGTCCGTCTTTACGTCTGTCCGTCATACTTTCGTGTCTGTTCCATAACTTTGTCATTTATCAAAGGAATTTGAAATAACTTGGCACAATTGTTTGTAATGCTCCCCGAAAAATTTCTGGGGAGCATATAGTCGCCGGATTGTCCGTCAGTCCATCCGTATGTACGTCCTGAATTTGTGTACGGCCCATAATTTTGTTCTTTGAAGTCGGATTTTACAACTATTTCACAGAAATGATCACCATATGGAGACGACGTGTCGAGCGCAACGTTCTGGTCGCTACCTGGAAGGTCAAGGTCACAGCATGACCTTGCAACAAAATAGTCTGATTATACAACTATTTCACAGAAATGATCACCATATTGAGACGATGTGTCATGCGCAACATTTGGGTGGCTACCTTGAAGGTGAAGGTCACAGCATGATCTTGCAGCAAAATCGTGTCCGGCCCATAACTTGGTTATTTGAAGTCAGATTTTTCAACTATTTCACAGAAATGATCACAATATTGAGATGACATGTGGCACGCAACATTTGGGTCGCGACCTTAAAGGTCAAGGTCACAGCATGACCTTGTAGCAAAATAGTGTCCGGCCCATAGCTTCGTTATTTGAAGTCGGATTTTACAACTATTTCACATAAATGATCACCATATTGAGATGACATGTCGCGCGCAACATTTGGGTCGCTACCTTGAAGGTAAAGGTCACAGTATGACCTTGCAGCAAAATTATGTCTGGCCCATAACTTCATTATTTGAAGTAAGATTTTACAACTATTTCTCAATTTCAACAATTTTCATGTACGGTCTGTATTTTTTTAACTGGGGGAAGAAATTTGAAACAACTTGGCAGGAATGTTAACCATAATGAGATGATGTGTAGAGTGCAGGTTTGACTTTTTTCAGGTCAAGGTTAAGGTCACACTAATAGTCATTTTGTATCAGAATCAAAATTTTTTGTCCACTCTATCTTTTGAACAATTAGTAGGAAATTAAATCTATTTGGCAGAAATATTTATATTACTGAGATGATGTGCAGAGCGCAGTTTTGGACTGCTTCGGGGCAAGGTCACACTGACTTATTTAAAATCCTTATATACATGTATGTGTCTATATAACAAAGGGATATTACATTGTATGAATTTATAAATATGTTTCCTCCCAATATATATTTGTGTATTTACCTCCCTTTATTTTACAAAATCTATTACTTTATAATGGTTTTTATGCCCCCGGGCATATAGTGATTGAACCGTCCGTCCGTCCGTACGAGGTTAACCTTGAACTGCAAGTTGGATTTTTCTTAAGTTCTACCTGTACCAATGGCTTCTAAGTTTACACACTTACTAATCAATACAAAGTACACGATCTGGGCAAGTTTCATAACTCTGGCTTTCATATTTACTTATTGCCCTTTTCAGCACTTAGAAAATGAATAATGGTTAACCTAAAACGGCAAGTTGGAAATATCTTAAGTTCTATCTATACTAATGGCTTTATAATTTCCACACTTACTTATCAATACAAAGCACATGATATATTGCCAAGTTATATAACTGTGTCATCCATATTTCCCAGTTATTTCCCTTTTTTCACTTTGAAAATAGGACCTTGTCTGGTTAACCTATTTCGGCAAGTTGGATTTATCTTAAATTTCTCCTAATTGCTTAATTTCTTCACTGATATCTTTCATATTTAGTAGGTGGATACCTTTGATGGTCCTCTAATTTTTTTAGAGTAAGCGGTCTCTAGGGTCAAGGTCAAGTCACTGGTTTAAAAAATAAATATAAACCTTTTTGCTCATACAGCCTTTATTTTTTAGTTAATGTCTTAGTTTAATACAAACACCTCCTTCTTTGGGTTTAGTATGGGGTCATTTGGGTCAAGGTCAATGTTACCAATGTCAAGGTCACCAATGTTAAAAATAGATTTTTACATTTTTACAGGTGTATTGACCTTATTCTATAGACATATGTTATTTATAATTGATAGAAACATAAACTTTGATGGAGTTAGTTGTCAGTTGGGTCAAGGTCACCAGTGCTAAAAATAGATTTTTACACATTTGCTCATACAGCTTTTATTTATTGACAGATATATTTTATATTTGGTAGGAAGATAACTTGCATGGTATTCTTCCTTTGGATGGAGTAAGGGATCAGTGGGTCAAGGTCACTTGTGCTAAAAATAGATTCTTACACTTTTGCCCATACAGCTTTTATTTATTGACAGTTGTATTTCATATTTGGTAGGAAGATAACTTGCATGGTATTCTTCCTTTGGATGGAGTAAGGGGTCAGTTGGGTGAAGGTCACAAGTGCTAAAAATAGATTTTTACACTTTTGCCCATACAGCCTTTATTTATTGACAGATGTATTTCATATTTGGTAGGAAAATAACTTACATGGTATTCTTCTTTTGGGTAGAGTTAGGGGTCAGTTTGGTCAAGGTCACCAGTACTCAAAATAGATTTTTACACTTTTGCCCATACAGCCTTTATTTAATGACAGATGTATTTCGTATTTGGTAGGAAGATAACTTGCATGAAGTTGAATATTTTTCAACTTCACAAGTCAGAGCAATGACTTGGCAACTTATATTTTTCACAATTACAAAATGCCATGACTTTGTCAAGCTATATAACTTGTGTTTACAATTTTTTGGTGATTTTTTTGTCCATTACTGAGTGAATGGGTAAACATTTATAAAGTATTGCTACTGACAAGAATCTGAGCCGGGGGCATTTGTGTTTAACAAACACGTTCTTGTTTCACTTTGAAAATAGGGCCTTGTCTGGTAACCTATTTCTGCAAGTTGGATTTATCTTAAATTTCTCCTAATTGCTTAATTTCTTTAATGATATCTTTCATGTTTAGTAGGTGGATACCTTTGATGGTCCTCTAATTTTTTGTGGAGTAAGCGGTCTCTAGGGTCAAGGTCAAGGTCACTGGTTAAAAAAATAAATATAAACATTTTTGCTCATACAGCCTTTATTTTTTAATTGATGTCTTAGTTTAATACAAACATGTCTTCCTTCTTTGGGTGTAGTAAGGGGTCATTTGGGTCAAGGTCAATGTTACCAATGTCAAGGTCACCAATGTTAAAAATAGATTTTTACATTTTTACAGTTGTATTAACCTTATTCTATAGACAGATGTTATTTATAATTGATAGAAACATAGAATTTGATGTAGTTAGTTGTCAGTTGGGTCATGGTCACCAGTGCTAAAAACAGATTTTTATACATTTGCTCATACAGTCTTTATTAAGTGACAGATATATTTTATATTTGGTAGGAAGATAACTTGCATGGTATTCATCCTTTTGATTAGGGTAGGGAGCAGTGGGTCAAGGTCACTTGTGCTAAAAATAGATTTTTACACTTTAGCCCATACAGCTTTTATTTATTGACAGATGTATTTCATATTTGGTAGGAAGATAACTTGCATGGTATTCTTCCTTTGGATGGAGTAAGGGGTCAGTTGGGTCAAGGTCACCAGTGCTCAAAATAGATTTTTACACTTTTGCCCATACAGCCTTTATTTATTGACAGATGTATTTCATATTTGGTAGGAAAATAACTTACATGGTATTCTACCTTTGGATAGAGTTAGGGGTCAGTTTGGTCAAGGTCACCAGTGCTCAAAATAGATTTTTACACTTTTGCCCATACAGCCTTTATTTAATGACAGATGTATTTCATATTTGGTAGGAAGATAACTTGCATGAAGTTGAATATTTTTCAACTTCACAAGTCAGAGCAATGACTTGGCAACTTATATTTTTCACAATTACAAAATGCTATGACTTTGTCAAGCTATATAACTTGTGTTTACAATTTTTTGGCAATTTTTCTGTCCATAACTGAGTGAATCGGTAAACACTTTTTGAAATATTGCTACTGACAAGAATCTGAGCCGGGGGCATTTGTGTTTAACAAACATGTTCTTGTTTTTTTTTATCAAATTTCATATTTTTAGGGTTTTTTTCTGTTTAGATTATAATATTTGAGGACATTTATATGATTTAATTTTTTTGAAAATATACAATCTTATTAATTGAAACTGATGTTCCTTGAGATCTGTAAATTCACTAAATAACAATAAGTTGTAAATGAGGCATATAAAATGTCAATTTTTTTAGTCAAGTAATTAAACACCAGCCCGCATAGCTCAATCGGTTAGAGCGCGAGACTTGTAATCTCGACATTGTGGGTTCAATTCCCGGGCTGGCCAACTAATATTTCTAATCAGTCTTTCGAATGAGACTTTAAAACGAGGTCCCGTGTATGAGTGCTTAAACACTTGGCATGCTAAAAAACCAGGAGAAGCTTCTGGAATTGAGGCATCTTTCTCTATCTGTATCTTGCACCATCCTCCAAAATCTAAAATGACTAATATTCTTCTGGAGGACTCGCCCATGTGGGCAACCGGTGGCAAGTATAAATAAACCAAACACATTTATTAAAACTATGGACATGAATGAATGTCTGAAGTACTCTACCAACAGTTGTTAATTTACAATGCTTTCTCTGTTTTGCCATATCTCTAATAAAAAGACTGATATGTAAAGATCATAGTTATTTGGCACATATCATTATATAGAGGAACCCTGCAATTGTTCCAAAATCATTTCACCGATATTAAAAAATGGCTGTGCCCAGTGGGTTGGTGAGGGGGGGATGGGTAGGTCTGGCACAGTTTACAATTGTACACTGATTTATATAGTATGCATGTTTTAAAAGTCTTTTACTCCAACATACAACATAATAGCATAGATATTTAGCATGTATCATCTCTTTATAAAGAAGAATTATAAGTTTCTGTAAAAATAATGAACATAAGATGGATGTTCATGTAAGTATTGATGTAATAAATGTAAAAGGAGGTAATAAAAAAGAAGAAAATTATTTGTAAGCATAGTATTTTGATTATTTTTAGGCTTATATTTTTTGCTTTCTGGTACATTGTATGTTATTTATATGTTTTGAGAATTTTGATCATTTAAAAAACCAACAAAAAACAAACATTTTCTAAATCTACAAGAGCTAAAGCTTTAAGTTTCCATAGCAACCAGTGACTTTTCATAGCAAAGTGTAAATTTTCATAGCAACCAGGAAACATTAACTCTCCAATCTACCATTGAATTTCATAGCAGGCACTGACATCAAAGGAAACTATTTATTTTCTATGGCAAACAGTGACATCTTATGGAACTGTTGGTTTCCCTTAGCAATAGCAACCAGTAATGTTTCTACATGTGCACTATTTCAGATTCAAATATGAACTTTGTGATATTAGTTTAAGATTTAGATTTTATATCTGCTTTCATTATAGTTTACAATATTACTTGTTCATTGTCATGGAGTGTTTTTATATTCAGGTGAGCGATATTAGTGCCATCATGGCCATCTTGTTTAAAATTACATCCCTTTTTAATCATCAATAAACTTGTCTTCAATAAAAACTACTCTGGCCCCGGTTTTTACACTTGTTTAAAGATATTTGGTCGTTATACAGTTTTGAAATTTGACTTATTTCTGGTGTTGTTAATTGTAATAAATATCTCTGGTGTTGTTAATTGTAATTTCAGACTATAAACACTGTTCGTAACTGAACTTTTGAAATTGAACATAATTTGTCTGAACAAGACTGTGTGAAAACATTTATTTGCTATATTGATAGAGCAGCATCGTGTATCTCTATGATTTTCTCTTTTTCTTATAAGTAGTTCAAGACGATTAAGAAAAATAAACAAAAGATAAAGTCAAAACTAACTGTAAAGAAAGAAAAATGTAAAAATAAACTTTAGCAGTTTTTACAATGTTTATTAACCTTTTACCCCATGAGCATATTATGAAAAATGGCCGTTATCATTGAAAAGCCTCCTGTTACAAGTTCAAACTGCTATGAAACTATGAAAAATGCTTCAATACTGATGAAACTTGGCACAAATGTTGACTGGACCATAACCTCTGTAACAGCATGCTCAATTTTAAATTTCATGTTACCATGGCAACGGGATGACGTCTCAAAATTGCCACTATTTTGCATTGTTTTTTTCAATCAAACCTGATTTCAAAGAGCTGCAACTTCTCAATGGATTGAGATAGAGTAAAAGGCTTTTCAGCGTTGGTTATACATTACCTTACTATCGTCCGAGGCCATTTTTAGGTCACATGCTCAAAATTTGTCTTTGTTATGAGGCAGAGGGGGACTTCTGCCCCCCTCCAAACCCCTGAAACAGGAGAGGGCACATCCCCCTTCTGGCAACCCCTTGATGTACCTTTTTGATAGGGGGCGGAGCCAAAAAAATGATGACTTCTTAACCAACATTTCTCAAAGAACAATTGTGTTTGGGGGTCTAAATAGGGCACTTTTTCACTCTATGAGGCCTCAAAGGGGGGGGGGGTGAAAAGCCGTCAAAACACACCTATATGAGGTAAAAGGTTAATGAAATGCTCTTGTTCTTTTTTTGTTACTGGCTATATCTTTGTTATTTAAAAATGGGTTAAATTCATAATAAGCAGCAACATTCTAAATGATATGACCTTCATGTACTGTATAAGTGGTTAATTTTGCAACATGGAAATATTTGCTATTTTTGCGAATTGAAATTATTCACAAATATTTGATCGTGCAAAATTGATTTCTTTTTACGCAAACTTTGTTCTATCATTTTAAAACAATTTTTCATATAGCATCTTACATAAATAAGTTTGACTGTTCAGGTAAAGAGATTGATTTTTCTCATTGCTTGTGGTTTACGTTTGGTCTTGATAAATCACAAATGTTTTAATGAAACAATGTATGTGTGGTTATAACGCAGTATGTTATTCATATAACAGAAGGATGTTTCAAAATATGACAAAGAAATGTTTGATCAGGTCCTTTATCAAACTAACAATGTATATTTCAAACAATTATACAAATATTAAAGGTACAGTCATGTCCGGTGATCTTGCGCGGCCGGTGATCTTGCGCACTCGGCATTTCCTTTCGTTTGGCTGTTTGTTTATGCTGTCGCTAGAAATTTTCAGCCAAAATTTGTGACTTGGTCTTACTTTGAACTACAACTTAAAAAAATATCTGTCAAACATGTTTGTTTACATTATTTCGTCATCCTATTTATTTATTCATAAACACGCCCACTGACCTATTTTCCCATTATATTCCTGTCTATTCATCCAGTGCCAAAATCTTACGTCCAGCAAGAAAAACAATCAATATCACACATTTTTAAGCAGTATTGCACCGATAAAACGTTGTAAATTTTCTTTTTTCCCTTTGCAAATTAAGGTGTGTTCAGTTGTTATCTCCTGCCGATTCCCGCCATCTTGTCAAAATGGGCCCCTCCTGCGCTTTTTAATTTTTTTTCTACGGAAGCGTAAACGGGTCTAGACAAGAGCATTGCATTTGTTAACTGGTGTTGTACTGTGTGTAGTCAATGGGTGCATCTGAAATTCTGTACAGAAATTGAGACATTTACTGGTAGTGATGATTTCAGGTGTCCCAGGTGTAGTAGTGAACAGTAAAATAACAAACCCTTGATGTAAATAAGTTTGTGTTATAGTTTTGTTTGAACAGTTTGAACAGTTTAAATTAGCTTTTCATTAATTGGACTCACAAAATTTATATTGATAGTATTACTGGGACACCATACTTTAAAAAATTAGCTACCATGACGTCATTCATAACACATGCGCAAGATCACCGGACAAATAACTGTTGGGATTAAACATGGTGGTAAGTGTTTACATTGTTGCACTCCTGCAGTTCAATGAGTTATTTCCAAAAAATATTTCTGTCATTATATGTCTTAAAGATTTTTGCAAATAGGAAAATAATAATGAGTTTTTTTGTATTTATTGAATCGTAGTTAATTAGCTGATAAGTGCATAGGTGCGCAAGATTACCGGACAGCATCGTATTAAAAACTGAATAGAATTATTACAATAATAGCATATTCTTAACATGTACCTGCTTAATTTAAGATATCACAAAAACAGTATTAAATTCAAGAAATCTTATTTTCGCAAATATTTCCGCATGCAAAAAGTCATCTTTTTGACATTCGCGAAATTTTTGTAACGCATAAATATCCAGTTATACGAGGGTTGTTCAAAAAGTAATAGGACTGAGAGTCTTGCATATTCATATTTCATCCAATTTAGAATATTTTCATATGTATAGGAATCGTAAAATGTTTTCTACAATTTATGCATAAGTTTATTAATTTATTGTGACGAACGCGCGTTTCCTGTGCTATTGAATAACCATAATTACACGCACCTGGCGCAGCACATAAAAATAGTTATTGAAGCTAAGTTGTACTCCTTATTAATTCATAATTTATTCTTTGTTTGTCCATATATTCCACCAACACATCTATTTATATTAAATTTTAAGTGACATTATATCTAAATTTGACGTCATTCGGGCATGAAATAACATAATTATTTAGTTTTAAACAGCTGTGGTCATGGCGTTAAATGTAGAAATACGGCACTCGGTAACAAACAGAAATTCGTGCGATCGTTAAATTGTGCCAATAAATTGGCAATATTCTTTCAGATACATACAAAATGATACAATTAAGAAAGGACAATCATATCCTGTCATCAGGACACTCGTTTTCAGCTGGTACAATCATTTTAAAAACGGCGAATACAAAATATCTAACAGGAAAGTGTGAGAATGAAAGCGGAAAATTGACGGGACGTTAGTGACGTCAATTGCAAAAGCGCTGTAAATGGATCGAAGGTAAACGGTATGCGGACTGTCCGGCACTTTTTATGTCCGCTTCTGGTCTACTTATTCAGTTCTCACCAAAGCATTGTATATCAGACGTTTCTATCAAACACTATTTTATTGTATCTCATTAGATAATACTTGGTTTTAATAAATTAATATAATAATGATTAACGGTAATGGTTAGCAGTATTTCCCCCGAATTTTGTTTAAATAAATGATACTTTTCAATTTATAAATATTGTTATTTTACTTTATATAATCATTTTGTTTTAAAAACGCGTACGTACAATGACAAACATGTGAAAATTAATAATATAAATCACTTTTGCATCAGCATTATAACTTCATGCTTGTTCCCAGTTTACTCAAAATATTCGAGAAAAGTGGAGAATGACCGGCTATTGGGCATTTCTCTTGGAGAGTTGATCGAAATTGTGATCGCTTTCTTTCCCGCTTAATATCCCCATATGAGACCTGATCATGGTCACATGATTCAGACACTAGAGCACTAGAGGGAATACTTTCAAGATGGATGACACTTGTTAGTCCCCTACCGGTTTACCGGAGGGGACTTTAGGTTTACCCTCCGTCCGTCCGTCCGTCCGTCCGTCCGTCAGTCCGTCCGTCTGTCCGTCCGTCCGTCAGTCCGTCCGTCCACAAAACTGGATCCCGCGATAACGCAAAAAGTACTGAAAATATTTTAATGAAACTTGATATATGGATAGATGGCAGTATGGAGATTATGCACGTCTTTTTCTTTTCTTCCTATGTTGAAAATTCTGGTTGCTATGGCAACAAATAGACTGAAAATATGGCAAATTTTACACATAACCTGGATCCCGCGATAACGCAAAAAGTACTGAAAATATTTTTATGAAATTTGATATATGGATAGATGGCAGTATGGAGATTATGCACGTCTTTTTCTTTTCTTCCTATGTTGAAAATTCTGGTTGCTATGGCAACAAATAGACTGAAAATATGGCAAATTTTACACATAACCTGGATCCAGTGATAACACAAAAAGTACTGAAAATATGTTTATGAAACTTGACATATGGGTAGATGGCGGTATGGAAATTATGCACATCCTTTTCTTATCTTCCTATGTTGAAAATTCTGGTTGCTATGGCAACAAATAGACTGAATTTCAAGATTTCTGATTCTAGTTTTTAAGTTTTTTCACTATAAGTTCTTTATTTCTTAAGGTATTTTCTTCAAACTTTAAATATAAGTTGCTTGTCATCAACCACATCATATGTGACAAGGTTTACAACTCTAGCACAAAATTTATCAGAATTACCTCCCTTGAACTTAAAATTTTCATGAAAAAAACATTGTTTTTTTTTTAATAACTTCTTTTTCTGAATGTATCTACTTCAAACTTCATATAAATGTTTCTTATTATCACTCAACATTAAATTTTGTGAGTGTCCAATACTCTAGCAAGACTATTTCCAGAATTATGCCCCTTTTGAACTTAGACTTTTTTTTGAGAAATTGGTAATTTTTACTCCAACTTCTTCAATCATGATAGGATTTTAAAAATGTTATATTTTGATAACAGGGATGTTTAAAAAATAACTTTAGAGTGTCTTTCAGTCCGTCTGTCTGTACATAAAAACTGTTTCCTGTGATCACTTTTAAAGAACTTTTTCAACAAATTTACTTAAAATAGGAACCTAAGTGAATGGCCAATGGCCCTTCAGAATGTTGCTTGGGCTCTTACCGGTAGGGGACTTATGGATTGCTTGCAATACTATGATAATTGCTTGTTTTATTTTGTATTCAGTAAACAACGTCATGAACGTCATTTATTGTATTGTCAGCGTGCGCCGCAATTCGTACCCCTTGTCATTGTTATTTGTTAACATTTTGTATTGATTTTTTCACTGTATATATAGAACATGTTCCGATATTTGTTTCTTGTAAAATTATGTACGTAAATTAAAAAATGTGAACAGTAGAGCTGCAGTCCTATTACTTTTTGAACAACCCTCGTACAGTATATGAAACTCAAATTGACTTTGGTTTATGAATGACCTTGACCTTTAAGGTTAAATTATTAAATTATCACTGAATTTAACTACAATTGACTATTACTTGGTAATTTAGGATTATCTTCATATTTGGACAAAACAACCATTTGGACAAGACCTTAAAAGTTGAACTGACCTTGACCTTAAGCTTTAAATGACCTTGAACATCAAGGTCAAAAATTGAATTTTGGTTAAATTATGGTAATTTTGTTATTTATGTACGGATTTGATATTTTCTTGGACAAAACAAAATGTACAGCACTTTCCCTGCTTAAACTAATAATAAGTTGTCAATAAACCATGATGTAATTAAAAGAATTGATAGGCCCTCAGTTAGAATGCATTAATCCGATCATTTATTAGTTATACTGTACACTGCTACATAATGTCTTTCCACACATATATATACTTAACTGACCAAAATTTACTGTTACAATTGTAACATAGCAAATTCTGTTAGAATATTAACAGGCATATTCAACAGTGGTTGATTTTTACATATCATTTTATTGTGTTTATGTTTCAATGGCTTTGTGTTGAAAATATCACCATAAGATTATTAGTAGATTTTAAGGACTTATTTAATTTAATTGTTTTTGCTTATTCATTAATGTAGGTGAAATATGGGATGTTTGCATTCATATGTTTTTGTATGCAAATTGTTTATGTTCCACCTGAAAACTTTTTCTGATTGTTTTGTCTTCATCTGTTATTATAACATTTAGTAAGTCTGTAAAGTGAGGAAAGTTAATATCACAAAATGATTTTCAATTTAAAAAGCAATGCTATTCAGTGGTCATCTTCTAATGATATAAATACTTTTAAGTGCAGCTATAGTACTCCTGTCCCTTATTGAAGAAACATACATGCATTTTGGGAAATGTCTTTGGATGGATGCAAATACGTAAACAAAAACACTTTGAAGAATTTCATGATAATTCTCTTTTGACTAACTGATGCAAAGTGCTTATATGTTTTTGATGAATCAAGTTTCTGTTTAGTAAATCACAATGACAATAAGGTAATAAGTACTGCCATTACATATTAACATACATTTGGTAAGACTTTTTTTTACAAAAAAATGTAATTAATTAAACAAATAACCTTTTCATTGTATCCATGTTTTAGTGTTCATGCTGGTAAAATAGTTAGTTAATCAATGTCAAATGAATCTTAAGATGTTATAAAACTGTCTTTTGAGAAATTAATATTTTCGATGTTACGATTTTGTTGGCATTGATCATGTGAGTGTCAGCATTTTTTGTCTTCACTTTTTATCATCTAATGGAACTGTATAGGCAAGGTCTTTCTTTAGCTGAAATAAAGGGAAAAATGATTATTCTATATTTTAACTGTAAATTAGAAAAACTTCTTGATTGAATTAAACATTCTGTACCTTAAGTATGAAAGTTAAAATAGAACCAGACTTTGTAGAACAACTTTTAAGAATCTTTTGTAGAAATATAGTAAGTCAGTGGAATTACTAGATAAGCAAAGCTCCAGTGTATAGACTTATATAGAGGGAATTCTGTTTATCTGTATATTTATCTGAATTTGTTTCAACATTCTGTACCAATTACATTGTATTAAATTAGAAAGAAACAAATATTTACTCTCAATGGACATTATCAAGCAGTGACTGGCATTTTGACAAAATAATCAGACATTTTGATTCCACTGTAGACACTTAACTGTGAAATTTGATATATTTCAATTCTCATTTGTTTGTATTTTATCACTCTACTTGGATATTATAATTATACACCTATTTACAATATTGATCGGTCGGATATAACACAACACATTTTTTTAATTTAACAGAAAGAATATTAAACTATGCCTAAAGTAAAATTATCTTAGTATTATTTTTTTAAGAATAATAAAACATACAAAATTTCTTAGTGTTGGTACGCCACCGATGCAGCTTGGATCCGACAACATTCTATATACTTCATCCTGAAAAACAAGATCAAGTCTCATAAAATTTCAATGTTTTTTGTTTTATTATCATAATTCATAAAAACCTTTGTATTGTTTGTGAAAACAAAATTGAAACAATATACAATATTGTTACATTATTAACATGCAATCCAAACACAGAGGATATTTGTGTTGGGTTTTTTTTTGATGATTTGTCTAGTTCCCTTTATCTATATTTAAGTTGTTTGTTTGTTTGTTTCATTTTACGCCTTTTTCCAACAGTATTTCAAGTCATATAGGCAATATTTAAGTTGTATTAGAACTTGATCAAAAATTTAAAATGATGTTCTGGCATCAGTGGTTGTCGTGTGGATTGAGTTGTTAACTTCAAACCACTTGTACCGTACCATCCCACCAGGGATTTAAATTCTAAACTTCATATGAGGAAGTTATCCACCTAGCTTACTGGACAATGAACGTACCTGAAATAATGCATGGAAAGCTGGAAATTTAAGTTGCGATATGACATTTACAGTGTTGGTGAGACTTAAAGCCCAAACAAAATAAACTCATTGGTAGTGGTCCTTAAAGTTAACATTTAAAACACAATAGCTTGGCATGAACATTTTAACCAACTAAGCATATTTTTGTGACTATTAGTTTTTCTAATTTACAGTTAAAATATAGAATAAATGTACTTATTTCATTATTTTGCACTTTTATTTCTCTCAGGATGTTTCCTCCAACTGCCGATTTCAATTGCACATTATTTAATTTACTATCATTCTAGTTGTGTAGGTTGAGTAATATTCCAGGAATGTAAGCCCTACTAGCTTTAGAGATCATTTTAGTTTGTTGCCATAAAGTTCAATTTATAATAAAAGTATGAAATGATCAATTGCAAATTTTTAAGTTATGATGCATCCTTGCCACATTTACACCATAAAATCCTATGAATATAATGTTTCATGTAATTTGATTCACAATGAAAATGATACTGCAAATATCTTGGTTATAAAAGTAAGGAGTGACTGGGATTGACATGGAAACTGGCTAGCCTATGACATCTCAACAAAGCTAAAGCATCATAGACAAGTGTTTTGTTTAACCAAATTGAGAGTGGACTACAAATTTGTCGTACATACAGTTTTTTTTGTTTTTTTGAGGAGAATTACATCCAATTTTTACCAACAGCATGAGAAAAATATCTTAGAACATTAAAAATTTTGTTATTTTCATGGAACAGTTTTAAAGCAGGAAAAAAGAAGGGGGTATGTTTGGTCAATGTACTTACCTCAATCAGTTTTAAAACTAGCGTTTGGACATCCTGTCTAAAATGGCACACCGGTTCTTGCATTGATCTTTTTCCTGGATTCCATCCATTGCTAAAATGATAACTTTGACCTTGAACCTTCTCTATTGTTATCATAGTAACAAGAGTTGTCAATAATATGCAGGCATTCATCTTTCTGCTGCAAACAGAAAACAATAAAAAAAACAAATTTTGAGGGGAATGTGGTTGATTGCATGTATATAGACACTGCTTGTCGTGAACAGGTTCAAATTGAGTCTTTGACCATTTTCATTATTGTGGTTTGATTCACTTTTCACTATTCTGTTTGTACTATTTGTACAATTTAGGGGGCATTGTCCTGGCTTAACACAAGGCTGCAAATATTAGATTGTTCAAAATGTCAATATAGTTTAAACAATAGATTGATTTGTTCTATACCTAAACGTTATTTTGTATGCAGATACACTTATTCATTGTTGCCTCAGTAAGAATTATATTTGTGCCTCCTTTAATTGTAAAAGAAGATTATATATATGTACCTTAGTAGTATCAAACTTTTTAAACTGGCTTTACTTAGCCGAAGAAGCAGATGGAACCTTTGTTAAAAAGTACCATACAAATAACACATCACTTTTGGTAATTACAAGCATGTTCATTTCTGTATTGAAAATGTACTGATGCTATCCTGGTTTTCTTAATTTAAAGGGACTCGATCTAGATCCACTGAGGTTTTTTGACATGATGGGACTGAAAATATTTTTTCCAGATAAATGTACCATTTGATGTAGGTTTAGACCACTAATCTTTGTGCAAAATTTCAGATCATTTGCGCACTTCATTTTTCCAGAATAATTATTCAAATTGTAAAAAAGTGACCCAAAATGAAAAGCGTTTAAACGCTTTTCACTCAAATCGGGCTAAGAAAAGCATAAAAATACGATTTTCAATTTATTTCAAAGTATATTTCTTAACTATCTTTACATATATTTCTGTTTAAAGTGCCCCAGCTCATTTATGTAAGAAATTCAAATGTTATGTTTTTAGGCTTTTAAACCCCAGGAGTCCCTTTAAACAAAAAGATAAGAAAATAATAATTTTTATAGCTTACAGCCATCTAGTTACTGGATAATCTTTATGGCAAGGAGTTCACTATGTCTTAATACGGGTGACACAAAATAGTTCTCTTCAAAAAGTTTACTGTTTGTGCTTTCAAAAATAAATAATTTTTATGTTAGATAAAATTTAGGTTTTTCAACGATAACTATGCGACTAATCACATTCTGACCGTCGGAATTGTTTTGTTATTGACCATCTTCAACACACACAAAACTCTTTTTTTTTCTTCTATAAGACGATTATGAAATGTTACAGGAACTAAGTTTGAAATGAAGGGCAGAGAACTAATATGGGTATGATTAAAATACGAAATGGAGATCTTTTGGTGCAACAGAAATATTTTTAGTAAAACAGGCACAACGTATGCTTTTTTTATGAAAATAATTAAGATTTTAGTGATAAAACAGATTAACTGAGTGGAAAATGTAACTTTGTTGTAAAATGTATCTCAAATGGTTGCAATAGGTTATTTTAAAGGATTCTATGACACTTTATTTATTTATTTATTTATTTATTTATTTATTTATTTATTTATTTATTTATTTATTTATTTATTTATTTATTTATTTATTTTATTTTATTTTATTTTATTTTATATCTAATATGAAATGCAAAACTAATGTTCCTTACTTATTAAGCGATATTAAAGCCGCTCCATTATGCTGTGATGTGATAAAGTTCTAATATAACACTATAGCAAATATAAATAATTTTTCTCAAATTTATACACAGTCTATAATTTAATATCACAAGTTTACAAATAGGGACAAAGTAATGAAAGTTTTTAAATTTAAAAGAAAGTTGACTGAGCAACCAAAAATATAACAATTTTAGAAGCTATAATTTTGTATATTGTCAATTAAAATTTTACAAATATCCACAATGTGTGCATACATACATATATGATTTTTTGTTAAAGTATTTTTGTCAGAAATATTTACATTTAACAGCTACAGCACTATTTAATTTAAAGGTATGACATCTGAATATATTTCAGTAGTAATAATTTGATTTGGCAAAAATTGATGAAGCAGCAATGTATATAATTAAATGATAAAGACCCTGTGATGTAATTTTTTTATGGTTTGATATTATAAAGCTGATGCTCAAATATGATTTATCTATATTGTAAGTTTCAAAAAGCATTATTTATCAAGAAATTATCCAATTTAACATTTCATGTAAATAAAGGTAATCAGACAATTTATTTTTGATAAAAGTCAAAGCCATTTTTTTTTTAAATAAGAAATGAATGCATTATTTTTAACATTTAATTATAATTTACCGGGTATATAAACATTTGCTGTACATGTTTGGAAATTTTTTTTTACATGACTTTTTGTATATACATATATAAAACTTCACTTAACTGTATGTTACATCCTTATACAGGATCTTTAAAAGATGCTGAATAATGCCATAAATGAACATCATATTTATTTTTTTTATAAAAAGTAAAATTTGAATATAAAATAATATGTTCCGTGTTTATATTTTAATGATTTTAAATAAACTTACATTATTTTACATAAATTGAAATTGACAAGATGATGGCAATATTTTACCAGAATAAAATCCCACTATATTATAATTCATCGACACTCTTTTTATTCATTAATGAATCAATGATAAAATCGCTTGTCATTATATATAATGATGTTTTTAGTCAGTTCCTCTCATAATAAGTTTTTATTCTGTTTACTGTTAAATTATTTTCTTTTTATGATTATAACGTAAATGAGGAAAAACACGTAATTAATCACAAATATAAACCTTGGCTTCACATACCTTTGTTTGCGCACAAAATAGTAGTCCAGTAGGAGGTTGGTATAGCAAGAGAGGTTGCGAGGAGAAATTGTTAGATTATATAGTTTTCTGCAAGGCTATTGTTATAATACACTAACACATTTTGACAAACATAATTACGGTTTTTGATGACAGTATGGAATAACAATATCTAGAAGTGATAAAATCATGAGATTTGTAACCTTTTCTCTGCTTTACCAACACAAATGTCATGAATAAACTTGCATGTTTGATATAGTTCAGCTAAACTTCCTTCATACTTTCTTCTTTTAGCAACGCAAATAATTCCAGATGAAGAGTTTGTTTCCATATATTAGCTATGCCTTAGGTTCTGATAACTAATGAAAGCTTTCAGCTTTGTCAGTTATAATCTAAATTTTATTTGATTAGATTTTTATTTTGCAAATATTCTGCCTCTGTTTTATTTACCATTCTGTTGGTATTTCATAAGTAAAAGAGAGCATTTTCACATTTGAAATAGTATAAAATACCAAAAAAAAAATGTATTTACCAGACAGGATTGTTTTTTTTTTGTTTTTTTTTTATTGTTTTCATACTATATTGATATTTAACTTTGACATCAATAGTTTTTGCAATTTGTGCTTTTAAAAAATTGTGTAAGATACTGGGCATACGTAAACACAAAGAAATTAGTATGGTGTTGTTTTGTTGTTTTTTTTTCTCAAAAATTAGCAACATTATTATTTGATTGTATAAATGAAATGTCAGTGTTTCTTTAAAAAAAAAATACAAACTTATTTTAGTTCACATCTAAGACTTCATCATTTTATTTAAAAAACAATTTCATCCCTTCAAATGTTATAAAAATGCTGTCAAGAAATTGATTAAGATTTACAGACATTAATCTGCACCAATTGGAATCATCTACTTTTATTCTTTTCTATATTAGCAAATTTCACTGTCATATTTTTTTATAATTTTAATGCCAACAGCCTCTTTCTGCATCTATTACTAAATTTCAAACACCATTGAGTTTTAGAGGAATCATTTTTGCATAATAAAAATTCTGTTTGTTGAAATTATTTACATTTTTGTTTTCATTTTGACATATACAATAGGAAAAATTCTCTAAGTGATGACTATTGCTTTTAACTCTTTTTTTTCATCATAAATGAATTGCAAAAAATATAATAATTCATCACAAAAAGAACGCTTTTTAAAATCTGGCAAAATCAGGAAGAAAGACATATTGTTTAGCTGTGTACATAAAGAATATAGAAAGTGAATTAAAGTTTTTGGTGTACACAAATTATTCCAACTTTTAAAAGCAAACAATACAAAATTAATTGTATAATCTGTAAAATGTTGTTTTATCTTAACTTTATTAAAGAAATAAATATTTCAAGAAATATAAAATATGATACAAACAAAATAATGATAAATACCTTCACT
Source organism: Ruditapes philippinarum (assembly GCF_026571515.1). NCBI lineage: Eukaryota > Metazoa > Mollusca > Bivalvia > Venerida > Veneridae > Ruditapes > Ruditapes philippinarum. Next base: position 124,595 of record NW_026865876.1, read on the forward strand.
TTAATAATTTTCCAATGTAAAGGCAGTGTTAGTGATATGATGGTAACATAGTGTTGTATATTTACTCTGTGTCGGCCTTTTATACTAAAACACAAGACAGCCTCGAAATGTGTGTGGGTATCCGCTAATGTCTGAACATCTGCTTTATAACATCTCTGCAACATGTGACTTGTTGAAGTTGCCATAATATTTCCCTCTTGTTTCCCTTAAGGCTGATTTAGTTTCTTTTATATGAAGTAGTCTACTTTTGATCACATTTACAAAATATGCTATTATTGCTATATAGATAGATATATATATATATATATAATGACTCTTTTTGCTTTAAATTAGTGGAAATTGTGTTGATGGTAAAGTAAGCTGGTATTATTGTATATTTTAAGTAAAGTGTCTTTGCTTGGATGTTGAACTATCAATCATATGTGTGTCATTGATTAATTTTTGGTTGCAGAAAATAGTTTCAATCTTTGATATTTTGTTAACAGCTATGAAAAGAGTAATAATTACATTCTTTGAGAAAAAAGGAAGCCTATTTGTATTTCATTTTTGATAAATAGATATAAAAAAAAAACACAATTTTAAATTGAACTAATTCAAAGTGTTGTTTTTTCTAATAAGACTGTAACTTATGACTTGTCCAAATGTTGAAATTTAATGCCTCTTTATGCTTCAATCCTTATTAACCAGGTTTTCAATTTTGAAAATCCTGGTTATTAGATTGGGGTATGGCGGGCGGATGGGCGGATGGGCAGATGGGCGGATGGGCGGATGGGCGGATGGGCGGGCGTCAAACGAAATTGTGTCCGCTCTGTAACTCTTCAACCCTTTGAAGAATTTTGATGAAACTTCAGACAAATGTTTACCACATCAAGATGACGTGCAGAACGCATGTTCCGCATGGCTGGCTCCAAGGTCAAGGTCACAGTGACATTAACATTGAAAATCCTGTCCGCTCTGTAACTCTTCAACCCTTTGAAGAATTTTGATGAAACTTCAGACAAATGTTTACCACATCAAGATGACGTGCAGAACGCATGTTCCGCATGGCTGGCTCCAAGGTCAAGGTCACAGTGACATTAACATTGAAAATCCTGTTGCGGGCGTCAAACGAAATTGTGTCCGCTCTGTAACTCTTCAACCCTTTGAAGAATTTTGATGAAACTTCAGACAAATGTTTACCACATCAAGATGACGTGCAGAACGCATGTTCCGCATGGCTGGCTCCAAGGTCAAGGTCACAGTGACATTAACATTGAAAATCCTGTCCGCTCTGTAACTCTTCAACCCTTTGAAGAATTTTGATGAAACTTCAGACAAATGTTTACCACATCAAGATGACGTGCAGAACGCATGTTCCGCATGGCTGGCTCCAAGGTCAAGGTCACAGTGACATTAACATTGAAAATCCTGTTGCGGGCGTCAAACGAAATTGTGTCCGCTCTGTAACTCTTCAACCCTTTGAAGAATTTTTGATGAAACTTCAGACAAATGTTTACCACATCAAGATGACGTGCAGAACGCATGTTCCGCATGGCTGGCTCCAAGGTCAAGGTCACAGTGACATTAACATTGAAAATCCTGTCCGCTCTGTAACTCTTCAACCCTTTGAAGAATTTTGATGAAACTTCAGACAAATGTTTACCACATCAAGATGACGTGCAGAACGCATGTTCCGCATGGCTGGCTCCAAGGTCAAGGTCACAGTGACATTAACATTGAAAATCCTGTTGCGGGCGTCAAACGAAATTGTGTCCGCTCTGTAACTCTTCAACCCTTTGAAGAATTTTGATGAAACTTCAGACAAATGTTTACCACATCAAGATGACGTGCAGAACGCATGTTCCGCATGGCTGGCTCCAAGGTCAAGGTCACAGTGACATTAACATTGAAAATCCTGTCCGCTCTGTAACTCTTCAACCCTTTGAAGAATTTTGATGAAACTTCAGACAAATGTTTACCACATCAAGATGACATGCAGAACGCATGTTCCGCATGGCTGGCTCCAAGGTCAAGGTCACAGTGACATTAACATTGAAAATCCTGTTTACATGTTTTTTAACTTGATTTGGCAGTCAAAGGTCATATCATCTTTGGAGGTAATTTATAGATATGATATATTATTTCATGTCTACTTTGTAACTTGTTTTTCATTATACAGAATTATCAATATAATTATAGTGAACAAATTCTTCTGTGCTGAACTCGTCCTACATTTCTCAACGGATTTTTGTTCAAACTTTCACAGAAAGCTTTGTCATCAAGCACCCTGGCACATATTGTCGGGGTTTTGTGATTATATAGTTTTTGACCTAATTATGGCCCTTTGTTTTTTTCCTTATACATAATATTATAGTGAACACTTCTTCAGTGGCAATTCCTCCTACATTATTCATGTTTTACATTGCACATAGTTACATTGTTTGTTGCTTGTATTTGTATTTCAAATACAACATATTTATCTACAATGGTGATAATTGAAAACCTGGTTTCATGGCATTGCCATGTTTCTTGTATTGTTATTTAAGTTACAATAACTTCAAATGAATGACCAAATGACATTGTATTATGTTATTTAATGTCATTATATCTGGAAAGGATGTTCTTTACAATATGAACTCTTTTGCTTGACACCATTCCGACTTCCTGACTTTGTATATAAGTGAAGAGAAAAATTCATTTTCATTTCATACTCTGATGTACTTTATACTGAAATGCTTTAATTTATCAGAGCGAGGGATATCAATTCAACAAATTGGCTTGATATGTTCACCATCATTCTATGAAAGTTGTTTTTGAAAGAGTTGAGATTTATTAAAATATATACCATAAAATATAAAAGTGGTGAGATAAGAACAAGTGAACATATAGCAATTAGCGAGAACAACTTAGTCTGAAGTATTGTTACTACAATTAGAAAAACCAACATGGCGTTAATTTCCGTTTATTGTGTTAGGGACAGGTGATACAATGTGCTACGGATGTACGGCAAAGGAAAACACACTTGTTTTTTATTCAAATATCACAATTTAGATCAGAATATAACCAAAGGGTCTAGTTGTATCCTGGTTATAAACATTTTCTTTCTTATATCAGCAGTATGTTTTTGCTTACACTAAGGTTATATAATGTTGTTAGAACAAGGTATAGTACCTCAGCAAGAGGCTGCACATGATTTATTGTCCGTAAGCATCTGTTGCCCATTTACTTTCAAGAATTGCAGTGCTTTTAAGATTGGGAGTATATACTTATATAAGAAATAATGTTATATAGTAGGGGCATCCATGGCTGAGTGGTTAAGGTTGTTGACTTCAAACCACTTGCCCCTCACGGCTGTGGGTTTGAATCCCGACAGGGACTTTGGATTCTTTCATGTGAGGAATTTATTTTAAGGTATATGTCACTACATAATTGTTAGATAGACTTTTTAAACACAACTTTTTAGATTTTACAGTGATTGTAGTGATAATCACTTGACATTTTGAGTCAAGAAAAATATTAATATTAATTTTTTTTTGTTTACAGACTTGTGATACCTCATTGAGACACAAAACTGAAATGGTTAGTAAACTGGAGGAGAAGACAAACAACCTTGTATCTGTGCTCAAAGATATGGAGAAAAAGTAAGATCATTGATAATATAAATAGAAGACAAGTCAATAAGTGATTGATGTGTAGAGAAAGTCATGAATCTTATTCTAATTCAGTTAACAATAATTGATCACAAGGAAATGACATCATAAACAATAATTATAAAGGAGAAATTGAAAGGGTTTGGGTATCATATTTCATATTATGAAAAATTATTTCAATATCTTTAAATGTGTCTTTTAACTAACATTTTTGTTATAATGTTGTCAGGAAGGTAATTTATATAAAACAGTTGTTGAATTATCTTTGATATTTTAGTATGAATATGTATGAATCATGTGAGTGAATGACTGGACTTATGCCACTTGCTTTTTAGAATGAAGCAAATTGAAAGTGAGAAAAATGCTGCAATTGAGACTTCTAGGAAACTTGGACAGAATTTAGCAGACAGGGATGCGAAAAAGTAATTTTAATCTATTTAGAATTTTTTTTTTTTATTATATTGAATTTGATGTTGTGGACAAAGCTTATCTGCTAAAGAAGTTTGTTCTTTTTTAAACCAGAAATTGTACAGAAATGTATATGTTTTGTTTTTGTTAAAGTTAATATTTCAGTTATGTCAGTTGCTTATGATTTTCACAGTAACTTATGAGGGCTTTTATAGGAATAAATTGCATAGTATTACATATTTTTGATAAAATTTTAATGCCTTTAAATTTAATAATGACTGTACATGTGCTATATGTGGTTTGCTTCAAGTAACAGGCTATTGTTTCACAGATAGGTTGAAGTGTCAAAATATGATAATTATCTTGATATTTGACATATAATATCTTTATGGAAGATTTATTATATTTATCATGATTCAACACATGTCTTTCAACATTAGTCAGCAAACTAAGTTTACATCAATCATTGTTGATTACGATGGCGTGAAATTTCATTATTTACCAATCATAGTCAATAATGATCATTTAATTAATTAATATGATGTATAATCAGAGACATAGATAACATAAGTTCCATTTGGCTCACAATATTCAAACTTCTTAGGATGATTGTCCATATAAGGTAGAAGACCCCTATTGATTTTGGGGTCACAAGGTCAAAGGTTAAGGTCATTATTAATAACTTAAGTACATGTATTAATCAACCTACAGCTGTAAAATTTTATAGGATGAACAACTTATTCCCATGTCTTACAAATGCTTCATCCTTACTAAAAAAAAAAAAAACACTTTCGGGCATATAATGCTCCGCCTAGCGGTGCTCGTTTTCACATGTTATATCAAATTAGATCATTATAACACATGCAAGATAAGAAAACAATTTTACTCATGAGATCATCTTCTCAAAAAGGTGTTACAAACTGTACACAAAAAACCTTAATCCAAATCCCTAAAGAAACAATGTAGCATGTAACATTTATTTCAATATCAATACAATATGAATGAGATTATACAAACAATTTACTAACTGTTAAAACATCAAAGTGTAAACATTTATTTGAGTCAAATTTTAATAACTGTGCCACAATCATTTATGACCAATAATAGCAATTGAAAAATATTTTATTAATTAATATATCAGTTATACATTTGTAAACAAGGATATCTGGTAGTAATAAAGAATATTCCTATTAAATAAATATGTACATATATGAAAAATAAAAAAATTAATAAATCATTCAAATGAAAAAACATTGATTCAAATGTAGTTCATGTCAAATACATTTCATTAATGTCACTCTGAAAAATTTAAGGTGGTGGGGTTTTGTCCACTCTATAAAACTGGAGGTGTGGGGTTTTGACCACTCTGTAAAATTTAGGTGTGCGGTTGTGTCCACTCTATAAAATTTTGAGGTGTTGGGTTTAATGACTCGGGTGGGGTTTTGTCATACATTCGATTATTATACCCATGCACACAAAGTTTGATAGGGTTTACTGGAGTTCACATGTTGGTCAATTATTTCACAATTAGGTTGTTTACCCACAATGAAGTCAAATATATTGATTAAACAAACTTTACACTGTCTTTGCAAAGTTTAGCGTCTTTGGTCAGAAATATTACCCAAAAAAAATCTTTGCATAGAGAACAGCATGTTTGACCCATGCTAAACTGTATATTTAATGTGATAGGATGAATATAGTACATAATAAAGTCATTGATCAGTACATGAGGAGAAAACAACTTCTTCTGAATCTTAATGAGGTCTGAACTTATTCTAGAGCATAATCTAAATCTTTAATGAAAAATGAATATGTCTTTGTAAAAAATAAAATGCATTTTTAGAACTGCCTTGGAAACAGATTTACGTATTGAAAGAGAATGGAGAGGTAATCTACAGAAAAATCTAGAGCAGGAAAAGACAAAAACTTCACAATTACAGAAAGAATTACATCATTATCAAAATTTAGAAACTGATCATGAAAACTTACAACGACAGTTTAAGGAATTGCAAAAACAGTGTGATGATCATGAAAAAACTTTGGCAGAATTGGGGTCACATTTAAGCGAGTAAGTAAACAAACATACTACTGAGTGAACAGTGGTAATCAATGTAACTTTCTTATTTAGTTTCTGTCTATAAAATATAATGTGACTTGTAATTAAATTAACTAAATTGATTTAAGATCTGCTTAAAATGTCATTTTAAGCTCGACTTTTTAAAAAAAATAATAGAGGTATTATTACCATCACTTCCGTGTTGCCATCCGCAAACTTGTACCTTGCTAAAAACTTTTTTTTTTTCTTGGTGTATTGTCTTCATACTTCGCCAGAGCAACCCTTTGGACAAGAACTTATAGTAGACAAGACAACAAGACAAACCTTGACCTTCATTCATAAGTGACCTTGACCTTCAAGGTCAAATTTCTAAATTTCCCTTTTTTGGTTGTTTTTTTTTTTTTGCTAATTATGGCTTTAACTTTGATATTTTTAAATGGATTGTCTTCAAACTTGAGTATAAAAATCTTTTAGGATAGACTGTCAAGTTAACTAGACAAACCTTGAACTTTATTTATAAATGACCTTGGCCTTGATGGTCAAATTATTGAAATTTTCATTTATGTTGCTGTAACTGGCTATTACTTTGTTGTCTGTAAATGGATTAACTTCGTTATTAAGACATACATGGATAAAAAGACCTTTTGGACAAGATATCCTGAAAGGTTGAACAGACCTTGACTTTGAGCTTTAAATGACCTTGACAGTCAAGGTCAATATGAATTGTACATTGTGTATTAAAATATGGTTATGTGGTCATAATTTTGTTTTTTATGTACGGATTTGGTTCATATTTGGACAAAACAACACTTGTGACCAAACAGACATGTGGACTAATTTAGATATGACCTTGACCTTTAAATGACCTTGACTGTAAAATGATTGAATTTTGATATCACTTTCTTAACTTAGTCATTTATTCATGGAAAGGATACTTGGACAAAGCAAAGTGTGAATAGACAGACCTATTAAAGTTCAAAAAAGAAAAACCATTTTTTCTTTCATTTTCTTTTTTTTCTTTTTCTTTAAACTGTTTATTTGTTTGCTTTTAGAAAATGTAAAAAAGTTGAGCGTTGCCCCCACTCAACGGTGGCTCTTGTTCAATTATTTTGTTAGACACTATTTCTTTAAATTGATTTTACAATGTTAGATATATTGTTTTTAATAGTATTGAATGAATTACAGATCAAAATTAAGGGTTGAGGATATGAGAGAATTACAAATGGCCAACAAAGAGGCAAGTTGGGCAAGTGACAAAGATGTCACAAGTTGCAAACAATGCGAAAAACAATTTTCTGTGGCTAGAAGAAAGGTATGTTAATATTTCAACCATGCATTTTATATGGAAACTTTGCAATTAGTTTTGTATGCATAAAGATAGAAATTTAGAATTATAAGAATTTTGAGAAAAACTTACCTACTGAAAACAAAATTTGACGGAATGTAATTTGCCAACGATAAATTGCATGTCATACAAACTGAAATAAGTTTTTAACTGTACTGTATTTTTTTTATATTTGACCCTATTTATGTAAAAAAATTATATATTTCTAGTGACACTATATAACATGTCTTTCCTTACTATTTTCATCCCGCGGTTTTACAAGTTCAGTTTCAATTAGTAAAATGTGTTTTCCATATTGTGTGCAGTAAATCAAATAATACACAATAAATGCAATACATGCTGTAAATATGAAGACGGGAAGAGCAATGTTATATTTTGCAATGTAACGCAGTAACCTGAAAATAACGTAGGAATTGTACAAAAATATAGCATAATCGTGCAGAATTATGCCGAAAAGAGCATCATGGTATGTAAACCCAATTCTATAAGGGTAAGTTAAAGGACGGATATATCTTATAGTAAATCAGATTGAAAGAAATGAACCAGAGCATACGGCTGTTTAGATGTTATGTTTAAAACCTCGTTACAAATATGTCCGGGAAAGTGTCTCCTTCGATACAGTATTTCGACCGTCATTCTAATGAATGATCATGGAAAACAAACACTTTCCTGGTAGTATTGGTGATAAGATTCAGCAGCTGTATGCACAGATTTACTTCTTTCAATATGGTTAACTTTAAAATATATTGGTCTGTTTCTTACTGTGTTGCTTGTAACGGCCATGTATTGCACATATTCACCGTTCCTGCGTTATTTTCACATTACTGCATTATAGAATAAACAGTATACATGTACTGTGTATATATTGACCTCGTTATAATTTCTTAGACATCACAGTGGAATAACTTACTGTTAAAATGTGTGATTTAAATGCTTTCTTTTACATGTGTATTTTTCATTATGTACAAAGTTTCTAAATCTAATCTTGGTTAGTTAGTTTTGTAAGGATTTCAGAAATAAATTACTGACTGAATTCAAGATTATTAAAAACATAGTGCTTCGATACACTATAGTGTACATTCTTTACAGCATCACTGTAGGAACTGTGGAGAGATTTTCTGTAACGAGTGTTCTGACAACAAGATGCCCCATCCATCGTCATCCAAACCTGTCCGAGTTTGTGACACTTGCCAACAAATTCTACTTCAGAGATACTCAGCTAGCGGCAACTAGTGCAATAATAATCATCAAACACATTTTCATTTTTTGTGTGTACATTCCAAGGAGTCATTTGTTTTGTAACAAGATATTTGTTAATTAAGTTAACAATACAATTTACTTATATGAGTGAATTTATTCACTTACTCAGGAGAGGGGTTTTTATGTGGTAGTTCTATCTAGTGTGATTTGGTCATGACTTATGGACTCTTATTCAGCTTCAATACATGCATTGAATGCATCAGCATTTAAAACTTTGCATTATATTGTAACAGTTTGTTTATCTGCATAAATATGTCTGTATCAAAAATATACATATTTGTTATATTTATTTATTCAAGGACTTTCCTTCTTGTACAACACGTAGGTTAACATAACTTGTACAACTTCTCATTAAACAAGAAAAGGTATTTGCTTGAAACTACCCGAATTGTATTTAATTATGTAATTGGCTTTTATTGGAAAAAACACAGTTCTGTATAAATGTGCTTCAGAATTGTTATAACTCATTATTATTATGTAGAAAATCCAAACTAAAAACTTTTTTAAAGAAACGTTTGTAATTTAAGGAAAACACAATTATGAGAAACAGAGAGTCCTTTATTTGATACAATTTCTATATTTAGAAATAATTACACATGTATGTTACTTTGATATAGCTATAATGGTAACATGTAATGAATAACATATTTATTATTAAAGTATCATAAAACTATTAAAGTCTTTGCATATAAATACTTTATATCAAACAGGGTATTGTTGTTGTATGTTGTTATACAACATGTTGTTGTTATAGATTACTCATGATGAAATAATAAAACAACTCTATATCTCCTATATACCTATCTTCATAAAGTCATGACAATTTTATTTTGGAAAAAAAAAAGTTTATTTATAATTGTTTATCATAGGTATGAAACAATTAAATATTATATATAAGAAAACTTAAATTGTAGTGTTGTTCAATCTATGTTATTAATATGTGTACAAAGTACAAATAGATAAAATATTTTGTCTTTATTTCTATATCAACTATTTGGAGAATATGTGGACACTGATTAAGGTAATCTGCACAACTTCCCATTAAACAAGAAAATATATTTACTTGAAACTTGAGCCAAGTGTTTGAGATCATGATTGGAGACCACTGCCAATGATACTAACTGGGGCATTAACTGAATAATGGCCCTGTTTGAAACTGCCCATGTTTTCTGTATTATAATTGAAGGTCACAATTCAAAACATGAAATGAACTATGGCTCTTTGTGAACTAAAAAACAACCCTTTTTATATGCCCGAAAGGGCATATTATGTTATACCCCCTGGTGTCTGTCTGTCTGTCCGTCCGTCCGATTTGGTTTCCGGAGCATAACTTAAGTTCCATTTGGCCCACAATGTTCAAACTTCATCGGATGATTGTCGATATTGGGTAGAAGACCCCTTTTGATTTTGGGGTCACAAGGTCAAAGGTCAAGGTCACTATTACCTTCATACTGAAAACAGTTTCCAGAGCATAACTTAAGTTCAAATTGGCCCACAATGTTCAAACTTCGTAGGATGATTGTCCATATTGGGTAGAAGACCGCTATTGATTTTGGGGTCACAAGGTCAAGGTCACTATAACCTTGATACTGAAAACAGTTTACGGAGCATAACTTAAGTTCCATTTGGCCCACAATGTTCAAACTTCATAGGATGATTGTCCATATTGGGTAGAAGACCCCTATTGATGTTGGGGTCAAAAGGTCAAGGGTCAAGGTCACTATATCCTTAAAACTGAAAACAGTTTCCGGAGCATAACTTAAGTTTCATTTGGCCCACAATATTTAAACTTCATAGGATGATTGTCCATATTGGGCAAAAGACCCCTATTGATTTTGGGGTCACTAGGTCAAAGGTCAAGGTCACAATTACCTTAAAACCAAAAACAGTTTCCGGAGCATACAATAGTTCCATTTGGCCCACTATATTCAAACTTCATAGGATGATTGTCCATATTGGGTAGAAGACCCATATTGATTTTTGGGTCACAAGGTCAAAGTCTCTTTTACCTTAATACTGAAAAACAGTTTTCTAGAGCATAATTAAAGTTCCAATTGGCCCACAATATTCAAACTTCTTAGGATGATTGTCCATATAAGGTAGAAGACCCTATTGATTTTCGGGTCACAAGGTCAAAGGTTAAGGTCATTATTAATTAACTTAAGTATTAATCAACCTACAGCTGTAAAATTTTATAGGATGAACAGCTAATTCCCATGTCTTACAAATGCTTCATCCTTAACTATAAAAAATAACACTTTCGGGCATATAATGCTCCGCCTAGCGGTGCTCTTGTTTTAAATTTTGTGTTCAAATTAATCTCTAAAATTACTTAAGGTAATCTTTTTTAAAATTATCAAAGGTCTTCGGATTCATTATTGAATGTCACTTTCCAAGACCCACATTCGGAAATTGATTTTGACTAAATTATAACTTGAAAATGTTTTAAAATGCCTAATTAAGTTTTGCAGCAAGATTTTGTCTTCAAAACTACTGAAAGTATTCCATTTGAACATATCATAATTATGTGTCTGGGATGGGAGTTTTTCATGGATGAGTGGTTTGGCAGTTTATGGGTTAACTTCAAACTATTTGCCCTGCACTGCTGTGGGTTCGAATCCCACCAAGGACTTTGAAATGATGGACTTGAGGACTGTCCTTCAACAGTTAAGCTGGAAAGTCACAATATGACATATGTGTATTTATCACCATTAAAATAAGAGTATTCAGTAGCTAACTCGGCAGAATTTGACAGCGAAAACATGACCATAATGCCATTTTATTATTGGTAGGAACATGAAATTTTTATTCTTTCAAATAATATCCCATCCCTAACAAAATCACATGTAGCTAAATGAATAAGTGTATTTCTTATCAAAATTTTGTTTTAATATAAGTTTGTATATTTTAACAATATAATGGCTCTATGAAATATAAATAGCCAATTTTCTTTGTTATTTAGTAATCCTGTTATGCGGCATACACCTCTCGGCAGATAAATCTCTCCGGAGAACATATACATGTATATAGTCTGTAACGCATTTACCTCTCCGACAACTAACTTCAACTATATTCGTGAAGTACAAACGAATAGATCCCCGGGGCCAAGGATATTTAATTGTCAACAACATGCACCAAATTTAAAAAATGATGCCTTCCTTCGACGAATGAAGCCACCCCAGCCACCCGCCCCCAATAAAATAATATACAGCGTCATAACCAAAAATAATGTTGACTCCCTTTTGTCATTTTTGGTGTTTTTAGAAAACTTCTTTTACAAACTGTTTTAAAAAACTGACCTCTTTTTATTGTTAAAAATTTTTTTCCCTTTAGGTAGTAGATTTGATTATTTTGGAAACCCCTACCATAACGAAACCTTTTTGTATTGCCCAAAGGAAACTGTTTTATATATTCAGACTAGCTGCGTCACAGAACCTATACATGCATTTATTTGCCACAATTGACGCATTTGTGTTCCCTTCTAAGTTTTTATGAACAAGCCCAGTCAAACTGAGCCTACAATATTTTCAATATTGCGGTTTTAGTCATTTTAGGACAAATGCATTCTTTATCTTTGCGACCATACGTCGCTTTTCACAGAATGGCGTTCACGTGTTACATGAAGGATCTATGGTAACCGCCGTATAAACACATATTATATCTGTAGAAATAGCCTTGTAACAAATATCTTTTTGAATAAGTTTTAATATCAACAGATCCAAGTGGGTCAGTTTAAAATTGAGGGAATCTTTTAATGAAAAATCTTGAAACAAAGTATAAAAAACATTAAGTTTGAATAATTCATTTGTACAATGTTTATTTGAAACAGTCGTTTTGTTTTATAGAATAAATGTATTATAATTTCCAGTAACGGAGATGGATTTAATAGGAGTGTCATGTTTGAGGCATTCATTTAAATATATGACACGATAATGTCATACATTTTTTGCATGTAAATTGTTAATTTGCAACAAGAAATTGCAAAGCATGATGTATTTTATATTTTGTGACAATTCCAACCATAAAAGGAAATGATTTAATACATTCCATAAAACGATTTTATTCTATTATACCATGACTCAGGGGTTAGTATCTCGAAGCTATCGTTATATTTGCGTTTACGAACGTGCTGACGATTGACGGAAGGTTGGTGAACGAGAGACTAGCGCGGGTATCTCGAAAGCGATAGTTAAGCAATCGTTCGTTCCTTATACTCGTTAGTTATTAACGATTGAATTATGTAAACATTTGAATACCGCGAACAGTGTGTTAAAGCAGGAAGGAATGGTCGTAATAAAACGTAAACCAAGAAAAATTGCAAATGTTGAAAATGAAACTGACGTGATTACTATTGAAAGGTAAAAACTTAAAATAGAAACAGCAAGCTAGACTAGTAACTGAGGGAAATCGACTGTAGACTGACGATTGTGCAGTAAAGGCTGCAAGTGGAAATCAGACATTTTAAACACTTTACTAAGTCAAAACAAATATTCTGGCCGAGCTTCTTGTCAATACCTTCCCTCACTTTTTTCAGGCTACAGCAATTAACATGTTTCAGGGTGTAAGTATACTCTCAAGATTCAAACTTGAAAAATGTTGCTTTCATGGATGAAATATTGGAATTGCAAATATCTAAATGAATGTAAATAGCGAACATTCAGTCGTCATAATGTCTATTTTGAATACTAGTAGTCTGTTTATTTAAGCACATATCAGGACAATAAATTAAGTTTAAGTTAGTCCATAACTCGGCTTAGTATACAATGTAAACGATTAATCTCATCATAATTAATCTAGAATTCTTTTTTCTTATGTAAGTTAAAAAAAACGATCGTGATATACCAGTGACAATGCTTATTTCTATGATAATGATGATGATACAACGACGACAGCGAGGATGGGTTAAGTTTTAAAGAAATATTAAGATATTATTCGTTTGAGTGAAATATAGAATATATTCACGAAACATGATAAATTTCCATATATTTTCATGAGGTGGAAATCTTAATTTTACTCCTTAAAAAGAACTTCCGATTTCGAAGCTTTATAAATTCGTTATAGATATTCCTGACAAGTTATATGGCTGTATATAAACGGTTGTTTGCAATATAAACCTCGACTGACGGCTCGGGTTATATTTACAAACAACCGTTTATATAAGGTCACGCAACCTGTCTAATATTAAAAAATATTATTTTCAGTGGATATTCACTAAGTTCACTTCAGTGTTGTTATATTTTTCTGGTCCTTCGGGATCATTTATGCCAGCACTATTAAGTGTTGAGAATTGAGTACCCTTCAAGCCGGTGCTAGGGGGCATGAGGGATGTTGCACGTATTTATTATCCCTCATGTACAGACTCGATCAAACCGAGTCAGCAGTTCTCTTGTAATTTTGTTGTGATTAATGCTTCCGAGGGATCACTTTGTTTCCAGATTTTTATATAATCTTCTGTTAATTTATGGATAAATTTTCATTTTGTCTTTAACAAAGGATTGTGAAAGGATTATGTATTACAAATTTAAATATAGCAAGTAAAAATATAACAGCTGGTGTTGGCAAGAGCAGAATATTTCAATCTGTTACGTTAAACAAACAAAATTTCCATATATGTCATGCCTATCTGTTGTACTGATTTTTGCAGCGTAACGTAATGCATTTTTCTTCATGTCATTAAATCATTACATCACATGTAACTTTTCGAAATATAATTCTGTAAAAAGTACCGAATTTTGTTACATTTTTAACATTATGTACATGCAAATATTTATTTATATTGTCTTGTGCAAAATTACACATTTCAGAGTTTATTCCTTTCGATGCTTCAGTTATTATATGAATTTTTTTCATCTGCATTTAAATATACATCTTCATGTAAACTAAAAGAGCTCTTACATATGTTTAATATGTGAGAAAAAGAAATAAAATGTCATGTTTATGTAGGTTCCTCATTTTTATCAATAAGGTGATATAATTCTCATTTTTAGCTCGACTATTCGAAGAATATGAGAGCTATTGTAGTCGCCCCGGCGTCGGCGTCGGCGTCGGCGTCCGCGTCGGCGTCTGCGTTGGTTAAAGTTTTTTGTAAAGTCAAATATCTCAATTATTACTCGAGATAATCAATTGAAACTTACAATACTTATTTATAGTAACAAGGTACATCAGATAGACAAGTTGGATAACTCTGCCTACAATATTGACAGAATTATGCCCCTTTTTAACTTAGAAATTTTGGTTAAAGTTTTTTGTAAAGTCAAATATCTCAATTATTGCTTGAGATATTCAATTGAAACTTACAATACTTATTTATAGTAACAAGGTACATCAGATTGACAAGTTGGATAACTCTGCCTACAATATTGACAGAATTATGCCCCTTTTTAACTTAGAAATTTTGGTTAAAGTTTTTTGTAAAGTCAAATATCTCAATTATTGCTTGAGATATTCAATTGAAACTTACAATACTTATTTATAGTAACAAGGTACATCAGATTGACAAGTTGGATAACTCTGCCTACAATATTGACAGAATTATGCCCCTTTTTAACTTAGAAATTTTGGTTAAAGTTTTTTGTAAAGTCAAATATCTCAATTATTGCTTGAAATATTCAATTGAAACTTACAATACTTATTTATAGTAACAAGGTACATCAGATTGACAAGTTGGATAACTCTGCCTACAATATTGACAGAATTATGCCCCTTTGGAACTTAGAAATTTTGGTTAAAGTTTTTTTGTAAAGTCAAATATCTCAATTATTGCTCGAGATATTCAATTGAAATTTAAAACACTCTTTTATAGTAACAATGTACATCAGTTTGCAAAATTGCATAACTCTGCCTGCAATATTTGCAGAATTGTTTGCCCCTTTGAAACTTTGAAATTTTGGTTAAAGGTTAAAGGTCTTCAAAGATATTTACTACTTTACACATGCACTTAGGGTCATAATTGGAGGGTCATAATTGTATGTCACTGACCAAGTTCCATAACTCTATCTTGCATTAAGGCTGATTCATATCCCCTTTTCTACTTAGTCTCTTGGTAAATGTTTACATGCAAGTTTTACATATCTCAATAACTATTAAAGATATTTATTTAAAACTTCATATATGCATTTAGGGTCACAATTGAAGGTCACTGACAAAGATCCATAATTCTATCTTGCATTTAGGCTGATTTTTCTCCCCTTTTTCAACTTAGAAATTCATGGTAAAGTTTTGCTTGTAAGCTGTTATCTCAATAACTACTGAAGGGTTTGTGCCTTTTTTGGGACAATTTTATGCATTCATAATAATAAAGCAGTGATTTACTTGATAAAACATCTTAATAACAAGCCTTTGTACCTTTTCTGTCAAATTTATGTATTCATAGGTAATTAGTATTATTATACTCAATAAAACACCCTTGTGACATTACCTTCTGAATAGTCAAGCCAATACTGTATAATTAGACTCTCTCTAAGGCCTATAACATGAATTTATAAAAAAAATTAGCCCTTTTGTGAACTTAAAAAATTTAACATTATCAAGGCTCTTTTACTATCAAGCACTTAGAATAGTCGAGCATGCTGTCCTACAGACAGCTCTTGTTTTGTGTATTTTAAATTCGAAGTATTCTTCCTTTTGTGCCAAAGTGATAGTAACGAGAGCTATACGACACCTTCAACGCAACCGTTAATAATTGGGCATTTTAACGATTATTCGTTCGAGATACCAGCGAAACCCTTAACGAGAGGCTTACGACAGTCGTAATGCTAACGATAGCTTAGAGATACTGACCCCAGACTTGCTGCATATATTTAAATTGTAATGAAATTGAAAAAAAAAATATAGTGTTCAGAACTCTCAAAGCAATATAAATATTGTTTCTTGTCGAATATTTCGAAAGCTTTGTAGAAAATGTATTCCATTTTGTTCTGTTTGCAGTAAAGCTGGATATTTTACAAGAAAAAAATGTTTGATTTGTGCAATCAGTCTTTTTTGGTACCATAATTTTGGTATAATGGTATTTTGGGAATATTATAACGTACGATACCTATCAAAAATAATAAAAAGGAATCTTTCTCGTTGGCATTACGTACTCTTGTAACGAAGCTATTTTCTATGTCAGGACAACCGCAGAATCTACTGAAATAGACTTCAAAGAGAAAGCTTGGTTTCCCCAGTTTATTGTTATAAAACACTAATGTATTTTGACAAGCCTTATTTCGACATAACTTTTGCTCGAATGAATATTAACATGTGACTATAACCTTTTCCCAAACTGACGAGTCGTGTATTTCATGAATAAACTTGTATCTTAACGTATATGATTACTTCTATTTTGGTAACATTAATTATTTTAAAAAAGTTCAACAATGTATGCTGTATTTTGCTTCATCTCAAAGTTTTTATATTCTTTTAAGCTTAGTGTAAGTAGATCTAAGTTTATATATATATGTATGTGATAAAAAAAGTGCCGGAAAAATTAATTATAAATGATACTAAAAATAACTGACATTAACTGATTTTTCTCATTTTAGTATATGAGAACGGTTTCTTAAACTGCGGAAAATACACAGTTTTCAAGGCTTCTTGGCAAATAACTGACAGCGTCACAATCAAAACACAAATCTGTAATCACACACCTGAAATAAATGCATTTCATAATTAACATATATATCTACATATATATCTCAAAGCAAACAAAAAATAATAACATGTCTACCTTCTAGTTGTCATGTTTTTCATTGTTTTTATGACAAAAATAGCGGAACTTAGACATGTCCTTTTTTTCTCTCACTATTTTAAATTTTCTGCATATCCTTTAAATTGAAAAGTGCTCCATGGATCATATAACGCTGTTTTATTTCACACAATACTTTCGCTTAAGGTAGTCTATAGAAATTATCAAACAATAGAAATAATAAGAAAAAAGTTTTACCATTTTGCTCAGGAATTATTTTATCAAGTTTTCAACTTAAACTTACGTGTCAGACTGTATTGTATTGTGTTTACGTCGGAGCTCGATTTTAAATAAATAATTCTTCAAACCTCCACCCATGTCAGTTTAAAATGGCGTTAATTTGGCACCTTTATTAGGATGACGTCATTAAACGAATTGGCGCCGATTTGTCTTATAATTAAATTTTAATCAACTGATATTGTATTAAACCTGTGGCGTTAGTGAATATGATAATGTGATGTTATTTTAGCATTATATGAAAATAAACGGAAAAAGAACGGAAAACATCAATAAAATGCATTATTATTGTTGCCATAAAAAGGCTTTGTATTTGCAAGACAAAATCGCAAAATAATTTTTAACTTCCGTTACCCTTGCTTATATTTGTATGAATAACCTTGTTTTATATTCTGTATTGTCAATAAAAATTACGATCGGTAATAACTGCATATATGCTTATGCTTAAAACATTTTGTTAAAACATATTTCTATCTTTTTGCCATCAATGTATTTATTTCGAATTTAACTTCCGTAACTGTACAGATACATTTCCCTACGACATTATAGCATCATCAAACATGTATATGAAAGAACAAACATTTTCATACTGCTACATTTCTCCATTCACATAAATACAGTTTTCACAAATATAACTTTAATTTCTCAATGGAAAGTGAATGATTGGCTATGATGCTTGACTAAGTAATTTTAGTAACATTTAAGTGTAATTAAACAATTCTACAAATTTCACTGGCATTACATCCCAAAAATCACAACATTATTGTAGGGACATACCACTATTAAACAAAGTTTAATAACAGTAACGGAAGTAAATACTATTTTGGAGACATAGAAATACCAAACCAGGTTGTGAGGTTTTGAACTGGACTGGACATTTTACCTCTTTATAAGTACAAGATAGGTCTAGTTTAGTTTCATTAACTGTTGTAAAGAATCATTTGAAATATACCACCGTTATTAACGACAGGGCTTGGATATATTTTTGGGATGGTGTAAGCTATTTAAAAATGTTTTGTCGTGTTTTGGCATTAGCACATTATTTCTATCAAAATTATCGATTAACTAAACTTATGAGTACATAATAACGTACGTATCCGGGACTTCAAAGCATACATTTCTGGAACAACTGAGTATTCTCTTTTATCGAAGGAGAAAAATAACGGACGTATACATTTATTTTTTATTTATAAACAAAAACTCATGGCCCTTAAGGGCATAAGAATGACATTTAGTCCCTATCAGTTCAACTTACACCGGTTGTTGTTTTTCTCTTTTTCTTCTGCTTCTTCTTCTTCTTTGTGTACAGTAACAAAATCACGAGGAGTGTTATAATAAACGTTAAAGCGTGACATTAAAGCCGCGTCAATAAAATGTGATTCTTTTTCACTTTAAACAGCGTTTAATTGAGCCGTGCCATGACAAAACCAACATATTGCGTTTGCGACCAGCATGTATCCAGACTAGTCTGCGCATCCGCGCAGTCTGATCTGGGTCCATGCTGATCGCTATCAGTTTCTCTACTTGTAACAGGGTTTGTAAACGAATAGCATGGATCATGATTAGACTGCGCGGATGCGCAGGCTGGTCTGGATGCTGGTCGCAAACGCACTATGTTGGTTTTGTCATGGCGCGGCTCAATTATAGATTATTATATTCGTGTATATATAGGTTCATTGCTGAATTTATTGAACTCGTTGAATAAAATATATTATAGATCTATTTTCCTTCAACTGGTGGCTCGCATAATATATTTTCAGTATTGAACTTACAATCTTTCAATATTCTCTATTCTTTAGACACAATTTGGATTAACCTCTCCATGTATTAAGCGTTAAATTTAAATGATTGCATTATTACGTTCCGCCCACCGTTTATATTACAATGCCATGTACACACTTTCCATTACTGTTATTGTTCATTCGATAATTTGAATCTCTTTGACTCCCATCCAAACCCGACGATCTTTTTATGCGGAATTCTTGTGAAATTGTCTTGCTCGAACTTTTGGGTTTCAAGGACTAGATTATCAGAATAATTCATTCAGTATTATTCATTTTATAGTGTTTCTTTTTAAGGGTGACAATTGTTTGTTTTTTTTCTTGACAGCGTTTTTGTTTTAAAACATTCACACGGAGGTGGATTTAATACTGCTATAAATCCATTTAAATGATTTTTGTTCTGTCACTTCAAATATGAAAGCATGACATAAGGCATTTTACTGACAATTTTCAATGTAAAAATGGGTTTATTAAGAATTAACTTATGAGAATAAAATGAAAAAAAAAATATTTTTTTTAAGTTATTTATTTTTTCCAGTTCTGATTTGCCTTCTCATGCTTCTGTTTTTAAACAATTGAGAATTGCTTCAACTATTTTCTTTATGAAATCTTAAGTTAATTTGGTTTGTGGCATATCACAGATTTACGAAGGTAGAAATCTATTGCAATAACTGTATAATATTGTTACGTAGCGGGTAAAGTAAAGTAAAGTAAAGTAAAGTACTAAGCGTTGTGTTTTTGCGACCAATTTATTCAGTTATTAAAACAGTCTATTTCTCACCTTAGACTTCTCAGTCTTCTCATCGCCAATGACCGTTCTGTCATGAGTAAATATATATTTATATAGAGGTCATTTTTTTTTAATATCAACTAAAAAACCATATTATTCACCTGCATTTTGTTTGAACCATACGTCAATTATGATACTAATAATAGATTGAAATTTACATTAATTGGTGATATCTTGCGATATGTTCATAATAAAACGCCAGAATACAGGAATAAGTAACAACATTTCTAGTACTGAATGTCAATATCAAATAAATTACTATGTGAACATCAGAATAATACCAATCAAGTGCAATTAACATCATATGATGTTCAGATATATATACTTGATAAACAACATATATATTGAATGCGACGTGAATCCCTTAGTTTTGGCCTCATTAGTGAAAAAAGTTACATTTCCAACTGCCTTTTACGGAGCGGAATTATGGAATGATTTGACAGACACTGATATCCTTAAGATGGAAAGATTATTCCGGTTAGCTGCCAAATGCATTCAACACTTTCCTAGAAGAACTCGAACTGATATGGCTCTAAGCATGCTGGGATGGTTACCTGCTATAGCAGAAATTGACAAAAGAAAGCTTAATTTCCTGCAGAAACTGTGCACAATGCCTTCAAATTTATTGACAAGAAAAATATTTAATTTCAGATTACACCTATATGCAAACAGACAGTTTAGTGGACAAAGCGGATATATACCTGATGTCTGTAGAATTCTAAGAAAATATAACCTTTTCCATATTATTAATAATAATAATAATAATAATAATAATATCTTTATTTAAAGAAGGTTACACATTAAGAACATACAATAACAATCATATATATCTTATTTCCAAAGTGGCCTTCTGAAATAGAAAACAACAACAACAACAACAGGACATGCATAGGTAGAAAAATGAATGTATAATATGTAAATACAAGAAAAGCATTGATGCAAAGCATCAAAGGGCGTCCAAGCAAGAAATGCAGCAAGTGAAGATGAACTAGTACACATATGATGACAAGATATTCTTATAAACTACCAGAAATGTATACCACTTATGAATGAGCGGACGAAAGACATTGTTCATTATGAACTTTGATTGGCATGCTAGAGATTAGAATATTACTTGTTATTTCTTTATGATCGTGGTTATTAATAGCAACGGATATACATGTATGCAATCATTTATAATCCATATGTGTAACGCATGATCAACACGTACCACACATTTGTCCCTTATTATGTACATGTTATCGCTATTAGCGAAGACCCCCTTAAGGTATCTGTTCACACTTTAAGTTAGTAAAAATATGACACTGGTTATATTACCATGTTGATCATGTTGAGCATAATTGTTTATTATACAATAATTGTAATATCTATTAATTTTAATTTAAAAAAAATACAAATTTTATGAATATTGTTTTCTTTTATTCTTTTTTGTGTTTATGTGCTATTTTAATACTGAGTTTTTACTACTCTTTTTTATTTAAATTGTAAAATAAATTTTAAGAATTCAATTGTCATATTGACCGACGATTATAAGTCAAAGCTTAACTGGAAAAAGTCAGTAAATTATGGTTTATCTTTCAATATATAATATTGTTTATTCTTAAACCATGTACATGTACATTGTATTTTTCTTTATCATTTTTTAAATTATCGATCAATTGAATAATTCATAAAATCTAATTTGTAACTTTAAATAATTCCTCGGCATCTTTACTAAACACGGATAACAAATTGAATAATTAAATAAAATGTTTCAAAGTTGATAATGTCATTTTAATACCATAAAAAATGAACCTTTTTCTCAATTATTGTACATATCACGGATTTATATTACATATAAATCCGTGTACATATTTATTGTTTTTATCTCATATAGATAAAATGAAACATGCTATTGTTGTTTTTTTCTAATTGTAACGATATCAAACATCTACTCCAAAACCGGGAGAGACCGGACAATATAACGTGTGGTACTATTCGCCGGTCACTAGTAAATCCTGGTCAAAATAGACCGGGAGAGACCGGCATTTACCGATAGGAGTGATAAAAAGATATATCTATAAATAGGTTTTTGGAATATTTAGGTCATCAACTGATCATTCTAGGATACATGTACAACAATAACATACCATGACATGATAACCGACTGTGTACTACAAAATGATAAAAACCCCGAAGAGCGCGATTTATTGACGGAAAAGGTTATTTCATTTGTAAATGTTTGCATTGCGAAAATTCATTGTAACATATCGCGACATTTCATTCTTATTTAATAATCAAGCACCCTCATACCGATCGGAATTTTCGGCTTTTATTATGACCGACTAAAAGGCTCGAGAAGTTGCTGTCGCCCTTTCACAAAATCTGATCTCATTCCATAAGAGCGTCCGCGCCGAATGTATTTTTCTTTATCATTTTTTAAATTATCGATCAATTGAATAATTCATAAAATCTAATTTGTAACTTTGAATAATTCCTCGGCATCTTTACTAAACACGGATAACAAATTGAATAATTAAATAAAATGTTTCAAAGTTGATAATGTCATTTTAATACCATAAAAAATGAACCTTTTTCTCAATTATTGTACATATCACGGATTTATATTACATATAAATCCGTGTACATATTTATTGTTTTTATCTCATATAGATAAAATGAAACATGCTATTGTTGTTTTTTTCTAATTGTAACGATATCAAACATCTACTCCAAAACCGGGAGAGACCGGACAATATAACGTGTGGTACTATTCGCCGGTCACTAGTAAATCCTGGTCAAAATAGACCGGGAGAGACCGGCATTTACCGATAGGAGTGATAAAAAGATATATCTATAAATAGGTTTTTGGAATATTTAGGTCATCAACTGATCATTCTAGGATACATGTACAACAATAACATACCATGACATGATAACCGACTGTGTACTACAAAATGATAAAAACAGGGGGTCGAACGTATAGCGGTGTGATACTCCTTTAAGCGAGGTGATTTCATGCGATACGCCCTAATGGCGGATTTACCCGTGTAAACACACGTCAGAGTGAGTGTTTTTTATTAAGTATTTCATAAATCTTCGATTACAATTGCATATTTTGTATTGAGGATGTGGAGATAGGACCGACACACATTTCATCAAAATTACAGAGGCCTAAATTCATAACTTAAAAAGTTATTGAAGGTAAACTGTAGGCAACTAATTTTGGGTCGGTGAATAAAATCGCTTAATGCAAGCTTATATTGATATAGTTAATTTCTTTTTCTTCTTTATTCTATAAGAGTAATCATAATTGAGTTGCATAGCAAGTACCTTTGTGCTCCGATATACATAGACGCTAACTGGTCAAAATATTTAAGTGTACGCTGGATTTTTGGTGCGATAAAATAACTGTACGCTGTTAAAGGTTCGATATTTTTCATTATCACATCTGTTGTACATGTTTTCCTATGATTATACTCAGATATCTACCATATATTTGCCCGTTTCCGGAATTCTGAAATCTTCTTCTTTCCTTAAAGATTTACTTGAAATAAAAGTTTTGCATAACCATCTATATAAGTGTTTGAACTTAATTTGAATAATTAATAATAATTATCCTGTGAAAATTAGGAGTTGGTAAAAAGTAACCTTTACTCTAAGATCTAAGATAAAAAGTAGGAATTTGACCAAAATATGTAAGAATGAATTTAAGAAACCAATTAAGAAATATTGTATAAATTAACTCACTTTCAAAGCAGAACATTTCAAAAAAATAGCAGTTAATATGTGATATAAGGGCTGTTCTACTTCATGAGGTTCCAAGATCGTTTGTACATGCTGCTGTCAAACTGATAGTTTTTTCATATTATAAATAGAATTGAACATTTCAAACAACCTATAAAATACAGTGAAAGTACATTTCAATGCTGTTCTAGAGACCAGGTGGTAAAAATCTTTAGGTGGTAAAATTCTTCTTAGAACAGGCTATTTTTGTAATGCACATAATTGTGGCCTGTCAGGAAAAAACACAAAACTACAATTTCAATATTCAGTCAGTCATTGGACACCAAGCAGCTCAGTGTCTTTCTTAGGAACAGCTGATGCTCACATGTGCAAATACACATTTGTAAATGTTGCAGAGCAATTAAAACATTACAAATTGATTAACAAACAAAACTACTGCCAGATAGGTAAAGTACCACAAGTACAAATGCTAACACATGTGCAAACAAGTAGAGATTTTGATGCTAAAGCATCAAGTCGCCGGATAGAAAAATGATTGTATTATCATAAATATAAGAAAATATAAGTTTAATGGTTCAAGTATAAAAATAAGAGGAACAATGAGTTAAGTAATGTTTGCCATTGAAGCTTGTAAGGCAAGTGCTATGCTGGTAATTCTTCTTGTAATTGTACTTTATACATATACTGTTGTACCATACATTGAAATCCGTATAGATTACTAGTTCAGATTCAGATAATTACCGACAAATAATTACCGATCATCGAATATTTGCAAAGTGACTATGAAAATATATATGTTTAACTATTACATGAAACAATACAATTTTACTGTAAAAGTGTTGTACATCATTATTATGTGCTATAGAAAAAATATATAATTTAGTTGAAATCAATACACATATTCCAATCGTTACATACGATATATAAAATTAACGTTTAATTGCCTTTCAGTGCGATAAACTATCAACACAAAGATAGTTTATTATTTTTTTCTATGTATCTAATACGATTCCGGACCCCTGACGTCATACCGTTTTGGAAACCTGCGTGACGGAAATCAACGATTACCATTATATATTTCAATAATGTGCCTCTTAAGCATAACATTATTTTGGGATGTTCAACCTAAACTAAACAATTGAACTTTCTTGTCGAATGTTTGACAGAAAGGGCCAAGTTAAACCCTTTACCAAGAAGAAAGGAAAGGGTTTTGAAAATGTATTTTTAAAGTAAACAGGTTTCTCTTATGATATAAAGTATGAACCTGATTAATGAAAAATAACTTATGTAATTATCTGAACAAAATTACAATGATTTACATCTTATCAGTTACCACCATTTACAAATTACCTGTCTTATCAGCAATCTGTTACTATTAATAGATTTTATAACGATATACAACATATATAAACATGTAGTCACGTGATTCTTACGAAAAGACCAGG
The DNA here is from genome assembly GCF_026571515.1 of Ruditapes philippinarum. Lineage (NCBI taxonomy): Eukaryota > Metazoa > Mollusca > Bivalvia > Venerida > Veneridae > Ruditapes > Ruditapes philippinarum. The sequence goes on from NW_026865876.1 coordinate 149,997, forward strand.
GAGCATTTGTTTATAAGTAGATAAAATAATGTAATATAAAAGGTCTCATAAAAATAAACAACCAAATAATTCTAAAGCGTCATTTCAAATATCATTCATGATTTATTTATTATAAAATAGCAATGCTTGACACATAGAAAAAAGTAATAGTATCTCTAATATTCAATGACTGATCCTTGGGGATACGTTATTGATTCATTTTATGAAAATTGTAATGTTGCTTTTTAAGACGTCAATATGTGCATATTTCATTCCACTGAGCAAAGTTATCATATGTTTGATTTTTTGTGATTACTGAAAAATAATTGTTGTCTTTAATTGTTCAATGATTGATATGCTTTTATTTTCAGATTTTCAGGGCTTCTCCTACCATAGGTATAATATTAAACTATTACAAATATAGTCGCCGGTTTCTACCGGCGACTAATAAACAAAAAGCTTTTGAGTATATAATATTAGATTGAGTCACACAGCTTATGTAGTAGTATATAAATAACACATGGGTTTGTGGGTTACAGTTAAAATATCATCCCAAGGAAAATACTGTTAGCCAAGGTGTTAGCCGAGGGAACAGTATTTTTTGGAGGGTTGATATTTTTACTGTTACAAACGCTTGTGTGTTAATTATTTTATTTCCCGAAACAGATACTGTAATCTATAATACTTTTATTTACATTAAAAAACACTTGCCTAGATTTTATACTGTTTAAAAGTGCTGTTGGCCTGTAACAGTACAAATCTCTTGGTACACTTGCTTTAACAATAAGAGTAACTCCTAGTGGAAAAGAATATTTACAAAAAAGTGAGGGGTAATGCTATACATTAATTAAATGTTGCAGAGAAAGCCTATTTTTAAAAGTAAAACTACTGGCAGATATGTTAAATCACTGAAAGTATGAATGCTTTCATAAGCAAATACACAAAGCTGTTTGGTATACACTTATTATGGAGTAGCATAATTATATATTCAAAGCGAGAGAGCTCATGCAAACATCAGAATTACTGAAATACAATGATGTGCTCTGTATATATTATATAACATCCAATCCATAGAGGAAATCAAACCAGTATTATTTTTTTTTATAAATTTCAAGTTCCATTGCAAAAAAAATGGAAGAAACAAAACGAATATTATCGTGACTATTGATTACTTGATAGAATTTCAAATTTCTGTGCATAACTTATCTCATTTTAATGATTAACCTTTGTGAGAAAAGAATACTTAAATTAACTATACCATAGTATAATACATTAATTGACACTGTTGTTTTAATTGACACTGTGATTTTCATATGATTAACATACAAACTCAAAACTTGATATTTCATCAAAATTGAATAAGAATGTACTGTAATGAGGAAGTTGATACAGAAAAACATACCAACATTTGTGCGTACAGTTGGTTTATCGGACCAACTATTAGGCGTACAGTAAGAAAACTGGAAATATTTTATATATTTTCGGATAGATATGGAAAACTACTCTTGTATATCGTTTTGTTTTCAAAAATAAACATGTTGGGACTTAAACTAATCGAATACCTCGTTTTAAAACGACTTATACATTATTCGTTTGCATGTGCAGTTTGACGGTTGAATTTACAGCAACAAATACCTCAATAACTTCCTCAATTTTATAAAATTTAGTATTATATTTTGACAATCATGCACAATTATAAGTTCTGATCAGCATGCACAATGCTATTCTTCAAAAAATTACAATAGACAACAAATATTTGGAAAATAACATGCTCATACCCACTTTCGTTTTCGCTCCCGTCCGCCATTAGGGCGTATCGCATGAATTCACCTCGCTTAAAGGAGTATCGCACCGCTATACGTTCGACCCCTTGAAAAACCCCGAAGAGCGCGATTTATTGACGGAAAAGGTTATTTCATTTGTAAATGTTTGCATTGCGAAAATTCATTGTAACATATCGCGACATTTCATTCTTATTTAATAATCAAGCATCCTCATACCGATCGGAATTTTCGGCTTTTATTATGACCGACTAAAAGGCTCGAGAAGTTGCTGTCGCCCTTTCACAAAATCTGATCTCATTCCATAAGAGCGCCGCGCTTCGGCGCGGACGCCAATAATATATAAATATCATACACAGCATTGGTCAGAAAGAATGAATAGCGATGATGATTTTGTACGCTTTAAAACTTTACATACCGATATAAGCCCATGGAGAAATTCCGACTCTCTAAACTCAATAAAGCATGCATTATGTACTGCCAGGTACGTATATTAATGTTAATATACGTACCTGGTACTGCTAAAGTTCTTGTTGAGGCAAAGCAAAGTGATGTAAAAACATGCAAGAAATGTGGTTCTCAAACAAGTGACCTAAATCTCCATGTAATATCAAAATGTATTTCACTTAAAAAGACTCGAACAACTTTCCTTAATAGTGTTGAAAAACAATATAGTTGTGAACTCAGTAACTTCCTGAAAGGATGTAACAGCGAGACGTTTTTAAGAACTATCTTAAATCCTCGTGCCTTGGATATATATGACATAGATGAATTTCTCCAAAAAGACTTCATACAAAGTGCTTGTAAGTTTATATACGATTGTTTAGTTTTTAATAATTAAACGTTTTATTTAAATAAATACAAGTACTTCAAATGACAGAAACTATGTAAGCGGTATTACCTAACTTACATAGCTTATATTTCGGTGATACTGGTTGAATACTGAGGCATTTTAACCATATATAAATACATTGCATTATCAGTATGATAACTCAAAGGAAATTTAAATATGAAATATGTATAAAACAATTATATAAATGTGTTTTTTATTGTTACGCTTAAATACTTATTGCTCTAAGATAACCTTTGATATAATGCTAATATACTCATATAGAAATATAATCATATAGAAGCTTATACATGTATACGAAACCATTTAACTTGAACTTAATTATTATGTCTCTTTAATAATATATAAATGTACATTTGTCATAATCATGTATCATATGTTTGTATATATATTTCATGTTGTATATGTTGTAATCGCTGAAAAGCGGAAATAAAGAGTATATATACAGGCATATACATGTATAACAACTCTTAATATAGATGTAACATGTATGTATCTACTGAATTAAAAAATAATTGTAGCACATATCATTAAAATTATCAACTATCTGATCAACATAATTAATTAATTAACATAAAAGCGTGTAATTAACATAAATACTGTTACGGTATTTAAAAGTTACCATTAAAACTAGCGTTTAGACGTCCTTAATTGTCCTTGATTCCGTGGACAATAGATTAGCTCACCTATTTTTAATACATTTTGACCTTTTGACGTTTCATTTTTGTTTAAATAGGAGTGAATCGCGTATGTGTAGGAAAACGTTTTTAGAAGTGCTGCACGTTGAGTGTGAGATAAGCCCATGTGAGATAAGATTTTCCAACACCGCTATTTTTAGTAACATTTAGGGATTTTTCTTTCTGGTTACTGATATTCATTGTGTCCAGGTGAGTGAGAAAAATAATCAATCATTGGGTTAGATAGAGGATAGGAAAATCCCAACCCTCGGGCAATCGGTTCCAAGGCTCGTTCCAGGTAGAACCGGTCACCCTCGGGTTGGGATTTCCCTATCCTCTATCTAACCCAATGAAAGATTCTATTAATCTCTTATGCTGGAATTTTAAAATGTGTTAGAAATTTAAATAACGAAAAGCGTTAGTCCCGTGCATAATATAATAAATGAGCACATTAAATCTACAAAATATATGCTTTTACATGTCTGTAATAAACTATTCAACCCAGTATTAAACTATTAAATTATTCCAAAATCCTGGCTTGAGGGGTTCATTATTCCAATTGTTAAAACAGAGGAAATTCTTTAGACCCAATTACCATTCAGAAGTTTTAAACAGTTTACTTAAGACTAACCAATAATAATAAAAATACGCATTTACTAAATGAATATCAAACAGGATTCCGAAGTTCGCATTCATTTTCTGATCGTATTTCAACGCTCCATTCACTTATTTTGATTTTATTAAGGAAAGGAAAACAAAAGGTTTATTCTGCTCCAGAATTTGGCGATTCGGCGTCTGGCAAAAACTTACGCACAATTGATTATTGATTGAAAATTATTTCAAAATTTTTTAACATGTATCAAAATATTAAATCTTGTGTAAAGCATAACAGTAACCATTCTCATCGTTTCTCCTCAGAAACAGGAGTCCGACAAGGAAAAGGAATAGGAGTCGATCCTCTTTTCTATGTACTTTAATGATCCGCCAGTATCGAGCTAGATGAACATTATTATTTTCTACGCTGACAACACCGTTGATAGTTTCCGATAATCCTGTCGATTTTAAACATTGTTACCTTAACTCATATTGTATTCAATGGAAATTAACATTTAATCAAAATAAAACAAAGGAACAAACATTCATATCATAACTTAGGTGAACTTGAAATACCATTACCTAGGTTTGACAATCTCTACGTCCTGTTCATTCCTTAAAGTCAGGCAAAATATAAGCCAACACTGGCCATAGGCAATAAGCAATACATCTTTTATTTACAAAAAATAAATATTAATAATAATACCCCCCCCCCCTCCGGATCTGATAATAAAGTTATTTGATTATACAATTATGCCTATCCTTACACGTGGTTAAGAAATTTTTGGTTTTGAAAAACTAGATATTCAGACGATTCAGACGAATAACATCACCCCAAAATATGCTCAACGGTGAGCTGGAAGACATTCAATTTATATTAAAGTACATTAACAACCGTTTAGCAATTGAAACAACACTTTTGGAACGAGGAAACGCTTTTCTAGATAGCACGTGTAGGCTCTGTAACTCCGAGCAACATTATTTACTAAAATGTACCTTGTTTTAAACAGAAAAAATTCTTTCCTACACAAATTAATATTTCAAATACCGTCCAATGTTTTGCGAGAATATTATCGAGTAGAAATGTGTTAACTTTTAATCTGTGACACCGTTTCAAGGGAGAATTTATTCTCGTCATATCAACATATAACAGACTGTATTTTTTTATGTCACATTTATGTAAATGTTTGTGCCTTACATGCAGAAAGAGGCTTGCCGAAATAAACAGTAACCACAAACTATTTTGACTTGCCATATTTTGGGTTTACTTATTTTCAAAAACCCTTTTAACTGGTCAAATAAATAACAAATATTAAACAATATTCTCAGAAACTATATGGATATATCAGACAGTTTGTTTTTAGGTCTAAAATATGTTTAAAAGAAAACATAATCTTACTGTTCAAATAAGTAACATATCTTATACAGTTATTGACTCAGTGAGCATGATTTAATACAAGTAAAATGGTTTCCTGCGGGGAACATTTTTCATGATATAAAGATATTTCATTTAACTATTTTCAACACCGTTTTGGCAGAGGGGAATAAATAAACGTTTATATCAGGAATATAGTTGACAATAATCGATCAACATAGAAGAAGGTCTTTCGAAACCGGTGACCGTTGATGACCGGAGAAGGTCGAACATAAAACAATTATTTCTTTTTAAGAAAATGATTAAATAGGCCTACCATATTATGAATAATTAAAAGCAAAAAAAATAAATAAAGTAAACACACAAGTTTACGCAGAAAATAATTCTATCTATTATGGCAGATGCCACTACGAATATTTTAATTTTGTAGATTTTCAGTATAAACAATTTATTGTTTGTAAAATTTGAGATGCATATATTAAAGAAACAATGATAATTTTCAAATAAATCATTCAAGTTTTTCCACCTTAAACGGTAAAATAATTATAGAAAATTAGAAATATCACGTAATAGGTTTTTGTTCTTAATTAGGTTTAATTCTGACTAATTCCTTAGAGGTAATTCCGTAAAGTAACGACAAACGGTATTTAGCCAGGTTATCGAAAAGGTCAATTAACCAATCGTGTACGGTTTACAGATCACATGCTCCTCCATGTACCGAAAACTGGTCACGTGCTCCTCCATGCCTCAAAAGTAAAACGCGTACCAATACCCTGCGGTCTCCGGACCGCAGGGAATATGATGTGATATTCACCCGTAAATGTCAATATGACATTTTGCCATATTCAATGGATCATTAGTCAATAATTATTTTATTACATGATCAATGTAGTTATCATTGCTGTGTTACTTTTTACTATTATTGTAAAGTTAATAGATTTTTGAATATAAAGAACAAAGTGTAACAATTTTAAATAGTCTATGCTGTATGGTTATTGTATATGAGTCTGATTCTAATTTAGATAGGGAAAATCCAATTCAGCCAGTGAATATGCCAGTGAAAATGATTTTATAATCTGTTCTGTTTACCACTGTTTGAACCAAGAAGATTGCAGTTATTTTTACATCATATAATGATGAACAATATTCTCTCAAAAACTTTTTGGACTTGTCCAAAACTTCATTCAAAGTTCAAAAATATCTTTGCAATAAACAGTTTTACAAACAGTTCCAGAATATTTTTGAACTGGATATATTTTTATATTAGTTTCTTGGACTCAAACATAGCTCCACGTTAATTTGCAATGACCAATATATCAAAGTCCCATGAAGCTTCATCTTCATTTACATTAATCGTCTTAAAGCCTTCCCGTTTCTTATACCTTATCCTATCCAGATTCCCAATTATCATAAAAAATATAAATATTCACTATCAGTAGTCACACCTTTAAGAACATCACATGATATCGTGTTGTCATCTATATCCCCGGATTTATTACAATCAGCTAAAGCCTCACTTTCAGTGACATTATCAGATTTCTTACTGTCATCTATAGCCCTACCTTCAATATCAAAACAACAATTTCTCACAGACACGTAAAACCATTTAAGATAGTGCGTGGTCATTACTGGCCTTGTACACTTAGAACTGTTTCCCTTTTTAAAAATCAATAATTTAATTAGTGGAGTTAACTGCGAAACAGTTCTAAGTACTTCAGTTTTTTTCCAAAATCAACGCATCTACTCAGAAAGTATTGAATTACTTATGTGATATTATTTGATAATGTACAATAAAAGGTATAGCTTCCAAAATTGTTTTGATCTCATTTATTTTCTATGCAGTTTGAGCTAATGCATTTTATACTCAAGAAAAGCGAAAAGGTTCTAACTGCAAATGGCAGTTATAACATTTTCGCTTTTTAAAAAAAAAAAAAAAAAGATGATTTTCACTTAGAACCGTTGGAGAATTTTTCCTTCCTCCCTGTTATAAGCAAACTAAATATAATATATTTTGACATAAGATGTATATGGGTGTTAATGTTACAAATATAGAAAAAGTGAATTTGTAAAAAAAAGTCAGTTAGAACCTTTTCACTTTCACCCCTTGACATGCAATTGGAATAATGATTCTGTTGAATATGCAGAAATGTGCAAAGAAGCAAAACGCGTAAACATGCATTCTGCTAAAAAAGCAATATATGTAATAAAACAGAAGCGCATATTATACATGCTAAAAAAAGGAAACAAATGATTTGCAATCAGGAGCATAGATAACATATTTAAGTCTCTTGTGCAATGAAGCAAGATAAGAGAGTATGGTTGAAATATTCATATATCAGTACGCAATTAAATATAGATAAGAATGTTATCAACATACATGATAATATTCATTCAAGATAAATATACTATTGGTGGATACTCTCCTCCATAGAAAACCAATTAAACAATTGTTTTGATTTTTATTTATACATTCTATGAAACATTGCATAAATCGCGAGATTTAATAATCTATTTAATTCATCAGTTGAATATGTTTGTGATTTAAGCAACTAAAGCCAATCTCTGGTCGAAATTTCTTATCACATTCACAAAGTGCACACTAAATTGATAACATTTTCATGAAATCAGACTGAAATAATATGTTTAGTATTTTATATATATTGATCATGAGAATAATTCAGAAGTTTGATTTCCCTCGAAATAATACTCTCAAATATTACGAAATAATTTGGAATTTATACTTGATCAGCTTTTATCAAAATCCTCAAGCGACAACTTAGTTCCTTTTATAATTTTTTGTTTTTGGTTAATAAATATATACTGATTAGTTTAATAAATGATTGTATTTCGATGTATATAGTTATTACAGATGTTGCGTTATCAAAGTCAATAGAAATAATTATACAGATTCTTTAACACAATGTTTACAGTCACTTTATAAGCTTCCATATAACAACTTATGCTCGTTAAAAGTTTCTTAAGATGATATATTAAAAAAGAACATGTATAACTCCTCTTGAACGATTTATAATAATCTATTTCAATATCTATCACAAATAGCGCGTTATTGCAGCAAATTGAAACTTAGTGAATTTTGCAATATATCATATAAATAAAACATGTTTGATTTTTCTCAATAAAATCCAGTATTTGTGTGTTTTCATGTTACATTTACATTATACTTCATTTATTCTTAATTCTCTTTTTCTAGAACTTTTTTTTACATTTAATTGGGCTGAGTTGATGATTGTATTTCTGCAAAATGCTTATTTCTAGGTATTCAGTAAACTGTGAACAGTGTATATAACCTAATTATTAGTGTGAGATGTAGAAAATTAGATGGAAGAAACTGCCCATGGCAGGAAGAATGGAAACAATTGCCTGAATGATCGTAGGTGTCTCATTCCAATTAAATTGTTTTGAATGAAATGTCAACAATTTCAAATTAGATAACATTGCCAAGATATGCAATAATATGAACGTTTTTCTTGTTATTTTTAAAATCATTACAAGTTTTCAAGTTATCTTTACACTCTCCAGAATGAACGTTTCCTGCATTCACATTTACAGACGATCAATTTACTGTTCATGTAATTGTTTTGTATGATATAAGATTCCTATTATTTTTAATCAGTAAAATGGATATTTTCGCAAAATTAAGTTAATGTCGACATTTCAATGTGTTGTATTTTTGTTTAATGAAGTGTTCTCTGTTTGATAATTTTCAAGAACAACAACTACACCTTTGAAATTAAAATGGCCATTTAATAATAAATGACGGAAAAACATAATACACTGTTAATATGAAAGTTATCGAAACAACATAAAATGTATGCAGAGCAAACATTTCTGAAAAATGTATATAAAATTATATAGACACATATCCTGAAAAATTATCTTGGGTTGGGTTCTAAGAATATTGCCACAATATCATGAAGGAGTATCGGGTCATAAAACGTGTCTTTTAACGCATTGGAGGTGATGTTTATGAAATAACTCGTTGATGAAGGTGTTTGATATATTGTACATATATATTATATGTATCAAGTCTATCATTACTTGAGAAGGTAAATTATCGATTAACAGTGTAATAAAACAATCAGTATGTTATGTCAGTATCGCATTGACGTCAATAATTAAACAAAGTCTGCATAATCTTCAGGTATGATATTACCATGGCTAAATTTACCTTAGAAATGAAACGTTCAACCCTATGAAGAATTGTAACAAAATGACATCACTCACAAATACAAACTGGTGCAGTTTTTGTTATTCTTTTTTACATTTTTTTATGCTTACTGTATTCATATCGAATCTACGGAAATGCATAAGTGCCAGGTGTATGTTTTTTATTAACTCGAAAGTTACTTACTCGAAATTTCGAGTTACTAACTCGAAATTTCGAGTTACTAGCCCGAAATTTCGACTTATTAACTCGAAATTTCGACATACTAACTCGAAATTTCGAGTTACTTATTTCGAAATTTCGACTTACTAACTCGAAATTTTGACTTACTAACTCGAAATTTCGACTTATTAACATTACTACGAATCACTTCGAACAGTTACATAATATTATGTAACTGACAGTATAACAAAATATGTTTACATTTGTCTCAATCTAACAATATTAGCCTAAAATTAAATATACTCAGGAAACTCAATAAAACAGTATCTAGAAAATAGTATCTGGTTCTTATAGTCTTCATTTTAGGACAATATTTAAATACAATGTTCAGTTCCACATTGAACAGGTAATTAAGGTACTTAACCATTCAACATTTAAACATTGATCGTGTTTGAAGATTCTATTTACTTAACAGGGATTTGGTTTATACAGAATTTATTTTAGTTCGATTGTGTAGGAAGCTATAAGCTTATAGACACACTTTCGAATCAGTTCCTGGAACCAACCAGTACTGAGCAATGAGTGTAAAGTTTCTTGCTCAAGGAAACAACGACTTGCCCCTGACGGGGTTTGAACCCATGCGGCTAGCGATCATGAGATTACCAGTCCGACGCGTTAACCACTCGGCCATGCCGCCACCAAACAGGGATTTATATACGGGAATTTCAATTCTTAATTTTTTAAGTTAGATAGTGGCAAAAACAACAACAACAACCACAACCTGTCACATTTACTGATATTGTAATTATTTAAGTAAGCACTTCATATGTACATGGGAGAGAAACCATGGTAATGGGGTAATTGTATTTATGGAAACATCAAAGGTACTTGCGATTGGTAAAATGTGCAAAAATGAACATGGTCGTTCACTAACGCTCGCTTTTTTCTTTCTATTAATCAACAGTCCGTTGTCTGCAAATGTATTTGAAACATGAAACATTTTATTTGATAAAACGCCTATTTCAATAACAATTTTCAATGGTGTTGTACAATGGTACATATAAAACATATAAATGGATAAAAGGATAAAATCTTACTAAAATAAATTAAAAATAATTGTGAAATCAATTCAAACAATAAAAATAACATTTAGAAAGCTTAGTAACATACAAAGAACTCCTCCCTCAAAGAGCAAAACACACACCAGTCTCCTATGCTTTGTGTCTACATTAGTCTTCACCGCAAGAGTATGCAAATTAACTAGGCTGATCCAATACATATAGACACACACGCACGCACACACACAAGTTTAAAATAAGTAAAATATTAAGAAGCTATATGAAGAATACTATTACTATTATTAAATGTAAGTCGCTATCACATTTGTACTTTATCAGATCACTTTTCTATCAGAAAAAAAACTATATGAATATCCAAACTAAAATAAAGAGAAATAGTCTCTGAAGTACCATGTTTTCAGTTTACGTTTGAAAATGTCTACAGAGTCCGACTGACGAATGTCTATTGGAAGTTCGTTCCAAAGGCGTGGTCCCACCGTACTAAAACTTCTGTCGCTGAATGTCTTTTTCTTATTGAAGGGAACAAAATAACACCCCTCCTAAGAAGAGCGAAGAAGTCTTGAAGGCATTTTTTCAGACAAAAGACTAGTCATATAAGCAGGTGCATTTCCAATGGAACTGTTGAACATAAATGTACAGATTTTGAATGTTATTCGAGCATTGATTGGTAACCAATGGAGATCGTAGAGTGATTGCTTTGAACTTTCATATTTTCCACGGTTGAGAACCAGTTTTGCACACATTCTTTGCATCTTTTGAATTACACACTGGGACATTCCATAAAGTATTGTATTACAGTAATCTAAATGAGAGATGACGAGAGACAAGACTAATATTTCGGTGGCTTCTTTTGTGAGATATTTCCTGATGTTTTTTATTTTCAAGTAGTTGAACATGGCAGTGCGGCATTTGCGTTTAACATGATCTTTGAAATTGAGATTTTCGTCCAGATAAGCACCTAAATAATGAATGCAGTTCTTTGACCGGCAATGTTAATTATGCCAAGAGAGCACTGATGTTTGCTGCCAAACTCGATGAATTCAGTTTTTGTTTTATTCATTTTTAATTTGTTTCCATTCATCCAATTGTTTGTTTCCAAAGCACAGTTTTCAAGAGTTTCTATGGAATTCTTTTCTGCATTTTCGTTTGACAGATTGAAACGTACGTTTTCCGTGTGACCGTCAGCAAAGCCATGAACCGTGACTAATGGTGGTATAATGTCAAAGAGCGTTCCGGCGTATGTGAGGTAAAGCCAAGGACCGAGACAGCCGCCTTGTGGGACACTACATTCCAGTGAACGCGCAGACGACAACGATGAGTTTACACTGACACGACAGCTGCGAGGACGCAAGTATGAGTTGATCCAGTCAAGCGCCGTCGAACATAACCCATATTGTTTAGCAAGCACATCAAACAAAATGTTGTGGTCTACTGTATCAAAGGCAGCACTTAGGTCAAGCGCAATCATAGCTGTGACTTCCTGATGCTCCATACCTTCCAAAATGTCATTCACTATCCGCAACAGAGCTGACTCACATGAATGGTGTCGACGATGCGCGGATTGTTTTTGGGGAAGCAGGTTGTTTTCATCTGTGTGAGCGTTAAGTCTGAGCAGAGCAGCCTTTTCAATCACTTTCGATAGAAAACATAGGTTACTCACTGGTCTGTAGTTTGAGAAAATGAGATCCAGTCCTACTTTTTTTCAATAAGGGTCGTACGAGCGCTTGCTTCTACGATTTTGGAAAAACAACTTTTGATAGTGATTAAGTTAACCAGTTTCGTGATTAATGGAAAAAGTTCATTCAGAAATGATTTCAAAACGCGTGTAGGGAGGATATCTAGCTCACAAGATTTGGTATTTAATTCATTTATTATCTTTTTCACTTCTTCCATGCTTAATTCAGCCGAAGATTTCAGGGATGGCACATGTTTTGCTTTCGGTTGGTAATGCGGAAAGTTCTTGAGTAAATCTCGATTTTCTCAATTTTGTTCATGAAATGATTTGCGAAATTATCTGCTAATTCACTATCACTTTCGTCCCTCGGCATGGGGTTGTCCGCCGTTGTACCTGTTAAATTGTACAATTTCTTAGAGCTATTATTGGAAGAGCTATTAAGATATGTTGTGATATAGTAACTGTATAAAGATTGTCTTGCATGAGATTTTCGTGCATCAACTAAATGCATAATGGCATTGCTTTGTTTACATGTATATTCCCATCGCATCCCTTCCACCCCTACAATTTGATTGAGTACACTGGTATGATGTCAGTTTATTGTTGTAAAGAAAAGGAAGCTCTTTCCATGGAAATACATTTTCCGTTATATTTAACAGGTGATGTTTTCATTCAAGGAAGAGGCAAAGTTCATTTCATTATTTATATTTGAAATAATTTCTGTATTTTTGATATAATAAAAGCGATACAATTGGCCAATCCTAATTATGTCTCGTTGTTTATTAGTTTATTATGCTTAATAGCTTTTAAAGAGAATAAATAATTTATTTTCGTTTGAGCAAGCGAATAAGAAAATAACGATTGTTAAGCAGTATCAATTAGTTCGACTTCAAACTTGAAATAGACCATAGGGGGCCTACGACGTTTTTTTTATATAACAACCTCGTCCGATTTGAAGCGGAGAGCACTATGTATTTACAGAAAACGAAGAGCATACAATAGTTCAGATACTAATAACACATTTGCCATTTTTCTAAACGTTGCTTCTTTTGTTCAATGATCACAATTATACCTTGTTTGTCCTCTGCTGCTAGTAACTGTGTTACCTCTAAACTAAAAGTAAGACTTTCTGATCCATATACATTCTAAATGCGTTGGATTTCTTGGTGAAGTTTAATATCGTGAGTTTCATCAAACTTCTCATGAGAAGGAAGAATGAGTGGCAGTAGCCACGAGTGAAATATAATAATTTTTATACTGTAGGATGAAAATAAATCCTGTCATTACAGGAAAAGCTTTAATTTTCTTTTTATTACAAATGTATATACATTTTTCTATATTTTTTTTGACATTACAATTAGAAAGGCTTCCCCTTATATTTTGTGTATTGGCTGAATTTAGAAGAAAGTAGTCAGGCAAGAGACCATTGAAAATACGAAAAATATGTTTCACTGCAGTAAAAAATATTTTTTTACAGTGAAATACGGAAAATACACATACGCATTTTATTTCATCAATATTTTTCAGTATTTCATTTATAAGTACAATGTATATAATAAGTAATGTTTATCATTCCATACTTGCATATCTCCTTACACAGAGCTCTATTTTGTATATTCTTGAAGTAAAACTGCGCTAAGAGGAATACTTTATTGAAACAATTTAACAACTAGTTATATACATTTCATATCGATTTACAAGTAAATCGTAGCGTTTACGGAATTTACCAACTATAGGGTCAAATTCAAGAATGCCATGCCACCGAGTTTATTATCATTTTCATGACGTCTTTCGTGTATAGCGGGAAAAACTTTCACAAGTCATTATGATGACGTCGCGTTATTTCAAATAAACAAAATGGCGGCGTCCATAGACTTAATTGGTTTAACGATTTCTAACCACAATAATGCGTTTAAGTCTTTTTAAGGATGTCGATAGTTTTACCTAGGAGAAAAAGAAAAACAGATATTTTTGCCCCGAGGAAATCTGTACAAGATGCAAAAGAAAAACTTGGTCCGGCATTTTTTGATCCGTCGTTACTTGAATGTTCAAGAAATGCGGTTGAGCTGAATAAGTTGGTAAATAAATGGGATGACATCGATAAGCAAAAGATAAAAGTTATACGAGACCTAAGCCGTGAGCAAAACGCATTAGCAAAATCATTCAAACGGAATCATTCTTTTACTGCATTTTCAACGAAGGATTTAACGTCTGAAGATTGCATAGTAACCCTCGACGGAAGACCGATTCCTCCTGGTTTTCGATTTAAATCTAACGGTGAGTTTAAAGTCTCTACAACATCTTTGTCAGTGATTCCAAATGATGAAGAAACAAAATCAAATGGAAGTGAAATCAAACTGACACATACAATTTCAGCACCATATTCCAAGAGGATACCGAATGAAGAGAAATCAAATCAAAGTTTTATAGACTGCAATAGAGAAATCGCAATGTTGAGAGGCGTTATTGTTGATATATGTGAGGAATTATCAAAAAGTAAAATAAGCTTGTCAAAGTCAAATTCCGGACATTTGAAGAGTTTTCTAAGGGCTCATTCCAATGAATATATAAGTGTAAGCGACTTTACCGGAGAGACATACGAAAAGCCAAATGACAGATTTGCGTTCCAGCCCGGGTCGTCAGAAAGGCGAAATCTTTACAAGCAACGAATATATACACCATCGTCAAGGGCTTGTACCGGCTGCCAGTTTAGACTAAAACAGGAAAACGACGAACTTCAAAAATTGAAAAACTCTTCAGATAAAAGCATATTAAAGCGACGCTGGAGTTACGTACCAACAGGCAAATACATATCATCATCCGCGAATCTAAATATGAGTACACATTTAATGAATTCATGTTCATTGACAAATGACATGAAATCTATGGCCGAATCAAAACCTTCAATGGTTCAATTTAAAGTTGACTCTGAAATCAATCCTAGGAAAGCAGTTTCATTTCAACATAAATCTAAAGAAGACACACGTACCGATGGCCGTACCAAAAGTTCCCCGTGCATCAGGCAGACTACGAATTCGGAATCAGGAAAATACTACAGAAGTGCTCCACTGTTAAGACCTAAGCATATTAATTCAAAACCAACAGAATCGTGCCAAGCAAGAAGTCCGCCTGCTTCTTGGTCAAACAGATCAGCGTCAAAGAGTGGCTTGTCTGCTTATTCTGAAACAAGGCGGTTGGGTTTAAATTCTTCGCTTTCCACTAGATCTGCTGGACTAGAGTCGCGTCAAAGTTCCAGATTATTGGCAGACTATGATTCCAGACTTAATTTACTAAAACAGTATCAGGTAATTTTCTTTTCATATCTTGAATTTTTCTACTTACGTGCATATATAATATTGGAAAGTGATAATTGTGTCTGGTGCAGTGTTAAAATAAAAAAAATAAAAATAAATAACAAACTCCGCAATTATTGAAAAAATATGGAGTTTGTTGTCATTTGGTAATGTACATGTATGTCTCCCTTTCACACATATATATATGACTCTGTCTGTCTGTCTGTCTGTCTGTCTATTTGTCACAAATTATTCACTCTTTCAGGCAGAGCAGGAGAAAGAATGCGAGTCGAAAGTAAAGAAATTTCTCAACGACATTAAATCATCCAAGTAAACAGGAACCGCCTCCGTAACTGGCATAAGTCTACAGAACTAGAGTTTTGACTTATCAAACTCCCAACTATAGTGAATGTTACTAAACTGATTGATACATGCCATGTTAGATTACAATGAAAGCTTTATCATTATAGATCAATAAAGTGGTGGCTAGCAGGTAATCACTGGCCATAGACTGTCCTAAATTACAGGTTTAAACTGTAATTTGGATTTTGTAAATGTCGAAAGTTCGGGAATTTTCTTTCATACAGAACAACGTCCTATTTCATAGCATATTTCATTGCATATTTCATTGCATAATATTTATGAAAAATGTAAATGACGTCGGTAGAGATCTGGAGGAACAAGCTAAGGTTATATATAAGTTCAGCATGCATACATGTAAATCTAAATTATTTCCTTGAATAGCACATCCCGTGTTCAAGTTATGTAACAGGACATTTTCTACTAAGTTATTAACCAGATAAACAGTGTGAACGCTACCTTCTGTCATTGTCTGTATATTGGATGAGTACCAGCAAGTACATTGATTTTCTATTTGAACAACACACACACACACACACACGCACGCACGCACGCACACACACACACACACGAATATATCAAGAAAGAAAAAAGATTTTATCACAATCATATATAGTTGAAGTGACGTCATTTGCGTTATACAAACACAGTGTAATGACGCGCTTAATGATCCTTTTTCACTGTATTTGGATTTGTGATAATTCGTGTAGGTTCATTACTTAATTTATTAAACTCGTTTAATAACATAATATTATACTCGCCAGAGGCTCGTTATAAAATTTTATACAACTCGTTCAATAAATTCAGTATTGAACTTACAGTCATTCATTATCCTCTATATATTCTAAAAATAACAAAGTCAATTTCTTACGGTAGCCCCTGCAATTATGAATATAGTATATTTCATATTATCGGGCTATAATATATCACCATTATATGTCAAAGTCTAATTTCTTTCTGTGACAATGTTGAGAAATAAAATGATCAGAAAGAAATTGATGTTATGTTAAGCTTATTGAGGGGCACGATGGTCAGAAATTGTTCACACATTAGTAAAGATGCGCTAGTTCAGTGAACGAAAACAATTTAATTTTTATACGGTACACCCAGGTTAAATTTAGACTCTTACTGTTTTTCTTCAGACTATAAAATGGCGAGGCAACCACTATCATTTAATTAGCCATTTTTTACAAGAAATGGAAAATTTTAGATAAGCGCTATCCAAGACTCAATATATTATATGCTCTTAATAAAAAGAAAGCTTATTTCTATTTTAGCTTTTAATGCCTTCTTGCTCAGCACAGCCAAGCGATTTAACTTCTCTTGAAAACATGCTTTGATTGAATGAGTTTATTTTTTATTATGTTTGTTTTCACAGAAAAGCAAACAGACGATGTTGCCTCGCTCTAATGTATATTTTCATATACCTTTGAATATCAGTAACAAGACCAACCTCCGGGCGGGGGCAAGGGAAATGCTCGGCCTTTTTTTTTACTTTTTCTAACAATAAACAAATTAACGGTTTGAACAAATCTTTTAAAAAATAATTAAATAAAAATTTTTTTTTTTTCTTTTTTTATTGTAAGTCTGTCTAGTCACACTTGTCCAAGAATGAAGCATTTCCATGAATAAATGACAAAGTTAAGAAAATAAAAGCAGAATTCATCTGACCTTGGCAGTCAAGTTCATTTAAAGGTCAAGGTCATATGTAAATTATTCAACATGTATACTTGGGTCATAAATGTTATTTTGTCTACTGTGAATCGAATCCGTACATAAATAACTAAATTATGACAACTTAACCAAAATTTAATTATTTGACCTTGATGGTCAAGGTCATTTAATGCTCAAGCTCAATCTTTTTGAAGATCTTGTCTAAAATGTTGTTTTATCAAAGTATGAAGATAATCAATTTGTTCATTACTAAGTTACAGTCAATTATAGCAAAAATCAGTGAAAATTCAATTATTTAACCTTCAAGGTCAAGGTCATTAAAAAGCCAAGGTCAATTTGAGTTTGATATAGGAGGTCTTATCCTAAAGAATATTGTGTTTTATTTTGAAGTCAATCCATTCATTAAAACAGTTATATCCAGTTACAGCAAAAAAATGAAAATTAAAAAAAATTGACCTTCAAGGTCAAAGTCATTTATAAGTCAAGGTCAAGGTTTGTCTTATTAACTTGAAGGTCTGTCCTAAAAGATAAGTTTGAAGATAATCCATTCAATCATTATAGCCACTAATAGCAAAAATCGGCAAAAAACAAATTAAATTTAGACATTTGAAGATCAAGGTCATTTATGACTGAAGGTCAAGGTTAGTCTGGTCTACTTGAAGGTCTTGTTCCAAGGGTTGTTGTGGCCAAGTATTTAGACAATACACCAAAAACTTACAAGTAATGATCATGGTTAAAGTTTGTGGAAGGCAACAGCAACGCTGAAGTGACAGTAACAATACCTCATTTTTTTTTTATTAAAAAAAATAAATAAAAAAATAGGTGGAGCTTAAATTGATGTCTTAACAGCTAAACCACTCTTAAATATTGCCCATACTTTTCTTTGACATCCTATCAATTACCTGGAAGTTAACAAACTTATGCTGGTATAATCCTTTTTTTAATATCTTTAATCATTTTAACAGTTCCATAACTTTTACATATCACACACACACATCATAATTACATGTAAAATAAACATTGGTAACAATAAAGACACATTTTAATATTATGATTGAAAAAATATTTTAAAACATGACGTCATTCCAAGGATTCATGAATACAAGACATGTTATAAGTCTATAAAATCCATAAAATTCACAAAATTTTGTGAAATTATGTGTAATTAATACATAGAATGTGATTCTGGAAGATAAATACTATATTTTTTAAAGAAAACAAGCAACTTGTAACCTAAGTTCTTTAACAGTAATTCTTATTAAATTAAATAAGGGGTAAACCCGTAACTGCACTAGGGTAACAAACTGTGGTGTTAATTATTTCTGCACAGTTCTAAATCAATCACAAATTATAACCTGTTAAATGATTTGTTTACATCTTTTTTTATGACTGAATATAGTAGTTGTGAAAAAAATGCCTAGCTCCTTATTGTCTTATTCTAAAATAATTCACAAATAAGGTATTTAATATTCAAAAGCATATAAGACATTGTTCATTGTAATGTCTAAATAATTTCTAGAAATTATTTATTCCCTGCGGGCTGGAGCCTGGAGCGTAATGGTACGCGATTAATTTTTGAGGCATGGAGGAGCGCATGACCTGTTTTCGGTACATGGAGGAGCACGTGATCTGTAAACCTTACAGGATTGGTTTATTGGCCTTTTCAAAATCCTAGCTAAACTCCATTTTCAGGTACATTACGTATTAAGCTCTGGGAAATTACACCTTTTTATATAGAGGATATTTGTTTGTTTCAGTGTAAGATCGAAAAATATTCACCGAGTTAACACCAGATGCAATATTTTCCACGAGTGGCGTAGCCACGAGTGAAAATATAATAGCTGGGGTTCACGAGTGAAATATTATTTGATCTTACATATAAAACAAACAAATTTTCTGTTTATTTCATGATTTTTTAACGATTTTTACACCATTTTACTGATTTTTGCCGCGTAACGTCATGCTCTTATCTTCATGACGTCATCAAATAATGACGTCACAATGTTGAAGCAAAATATAATTCCATGATTATTTTTAGATTTTAGATGTTTTTCAGCACAACGTTCGTAAATATTTACGAACTACAGTTATCACGTACATTTTTTATTATGATTGACTACATTTCCGCTGAAAAAAAACATTCATTAATGATAAATATTTTATTTTTACGCCAAATATAGTTCGGCTACAGTGAAATTATATTTGGTAATCATTACTGTGAAATTATCAGAATATAATTAACCGTTATAATTCAGTAATCTACTGCAAAACATGTAATAAAAGAACATATTACTACTATACATGATATTTCTATTTTTTCTATCACTATTTTACCGTTTGAGGTGGAAAAACTTGATGCCTGTTTTTTTTTAAAACCAATCTTGTTATAAGTGTAGCAGACTGTATAATATAATACCAGTGTAGTGTGAACACAACTTGAAACTAGTTTATACATATACATGTATAAGCTCAGTTTTGATGAAAATAGAGAAATATTGACTCCGTCAATGTAGCAAATGAGCAAAAAATCTTTTATATCATAAAATCTGTATGGCAATATATAATAAATGAATTTATATCTATTTACCTATCTATAATTTCTGTATCAAAGGTTTAAATCAGAGTGTCAATATATGTTTTTTTTAAAAACCTGAAAAAGTACTAAAGAATTCCATTGGCACAATAAAAAATATATACATGTACGAGGATTGTTCAAGAAGTAATGGGACTGCAGCTCTACATTTTTTAATATACATAAAGAATTATACAAAAGACAAATATGGGAACATGTTCACTATATACAGTGAAAAAAGCAATACAAAGTATTTACAAATAACAATTCTGTGCAATTTTAAAATGACAAGGGGTAAAAAATCTGGTGCATGCTAACAATATATTAAATGATCTTCATGACGTCATAAAATAAATACAAAATGTAAAAAGTGTCATTCTTTTGAAAGTATTCTTCCTAGTGCTGTAGCAGTCTGAATGATGTTAACTATTCACGCTTCATATGTAGAGATGAAGCAAGAAGCAAAGCGATCACCATCTCTTTCCACTCTCAAAAAAAACAAAACCTGATAGCCAGCCATTCTCCGCTTTTTCTTGTATATTGTGAGTAATCTGAGAACTCAACAGGCATTGGCAGACTTAAAATGTTAATGCAAAAGCAATTTAAATTATCAATTAACACATGTCATTATATGTTTTAAAACTATATAATTATAAATGGTAAAATAACAACATTTTTCAATTGAAAAGTATCCTTTTCTACTTAGCACAGTCTAACATTTATTAAAATGCCAGTTTGCGAACCGTTTGCAAACTGTTTACCATTGATCCTGTTGTAGCTTTTTTGCAATTGGCATCACTAACATCCCGTATTTTTCATCCTCGCCTTTTCCAGTAGATTATCTTATATCAGGATAATTGTCCTCCTTTGTTGATTTAATCATTTTGTATGTATCTGAAGGACTATAGCCATTGTTGGCAAAATTTAATGATCACACTCATTTTCAAATAGTTAACAAATGTCATGTTTCTACATTTTACACTATGACCACTGCTGTTCAAAACTTAATATTTAAGCCTTTTCATGTCTGAATGACGTCTTATTGGGATATAATGTCACTTAAATATAATTATATGTGTTGATAGAATATATGGACAAACAGATAATAAATTGTGAATAAATTAGAAATACAACTTAGCTTCACTAACTATTTTGATGTGTTGTGCCGGGTGCATGTTACCATGGTTATTAAATATCACAGGAAACACACGTTCATCACAATAAATCAATAAATTATGCTAAATTGTGGAAAACATTTTACAATCACTGTACATATGAAAATATTCTAAACTGAATGAAATACGAATATGCAAGACTCTTAGTCCTTACTTTTTTAACAACACTCATATATGTCTAACACTAACATGTTTTACTATTTTTCTTGTGATTCTAGAAAATCATGAATGCAAGTACTCTATTCCTATGAACATAGGATAGGACAAATGAAAAGCACCAGACCACCTATATTGTCATATGTGACACTTCAGGGTCAAATATTGACTAAGCTTATCAAAATAAGCTAATAAAACTCCCAATGTTTTGGTTCCCATGACAACAAAAAAGTGTGTAGGTTTGTTTGTTTTGTTGATTCTGTGCCTTGATCAGGATCTAACCCTGTGTTAACAACTGACCAACAATCCTCTTTATCACTTCGTACCAACGCTTGTTTCTCCAGTTTTGATACACACTTTATTATATCCCTATACCCACGTCCTATAGTAACCACACCCTGATATTTCTCTGCAATATTTGCACGCTGACCATCCCTACCATCTGTGTAGTTAGAGTTTGGTCCAGGGATTCTCCTGTATAAAGTTTCAGTCAGATTTGTTTCTGCGGCTGCAGTATGCAAGTTTAGCTGGTCAGGCGTAAGAAGAGGGCCTAGCTGTAAAATAGCTTTACAGTAGAATTCCTCATCACTATGACAACGAAAGACACTGTATGGCTCCATGGAGATGGCATCTGCTACAATAACACAACCCCAGGTCGTACTAACATATAAATACTGACCAACTGCATTCACTGCTGTAACTTGGTAGTGATTTGCTGAAAAATGTTAGATAAAGGAAGTTTCAACAGTATATATAAAGTAAAATTTCAAAAGTTCACTTGCTTGTTTTTGCATACAACAAATGTGACAATATAAAATCAGATGATGAATGGTAAATGTTAGAATGATGTCATATACAGTGAGAACATCTGCTTATATGTTGAATGTGTATATGCATACAGTTAATTCTCAAAAAGTTGAGAA
Source organism: Ruditapes philippinarum (assembly GCF_026571515.1). Classification (NCBI taxonomy): domain Eukaryota; kingdom Metazoa; phylum Mollusca; class Bivalvia; order Venerida; family Veneridae; genus Ruditapes; species Ruditapes philippinarum. The sequence continues at coordinate 172,508 of NW_026865876.1, forward strand.
AAAAATTAAATAATTTCAAAGCCAAAAATAATATAAAACTTAGTAATAAAATGGGTAGAGAATTTGTTGAATATTACAAAATCCACAGATTAATTTTTGTTATAATAGAGGTACACAATGATAAAACTTCTATCCAATAATCTGCATTTATTTTGTTACATGGTAGTGAGCCTTGTATACTACAAGTTGGTTTCCTTTCAAAATATCTAGAAATTTATTAATGACACTAAAGACAACTTGTTGACTCATTCAACACATCTAGCTTGGATCTTGCCACTTTCTTTCAAAGAAAAGAGAAGTACAAAGTAGTTTTAATGTATAATATTATAGACAGGGATTCAATACTCAGCATTATAATCATGTGATGTCTTAATGAGCTAATTTTGAGGAATGATACCGTAACTAAAAACTTAACAGAATGTATATTCACATATCATCTGTCTTTTACCTTCAAACTTTTTCACTTTTTGAACATGGTAACTATCAGCAGCAGGTATCTTATTAGAGCAATCTAACACAGCTACAACACTTTCTTTATCAGTATCCCACAGATATACTTTACTTCCTGAAAAAAAAAGAAAAAAGTTGCAACATTTCAACATCATAGAAAGAAAATTACCAACAATCATGCTAAAGTAACATTTAAATTTTTGAATGCTGAGAGTGTGTGTTAAGTGTGTAGCCGATGATTTTTCATTCAACCCAATCAAACAACTAGCACATATTTCTATCATTGATGAATTATAGATAAATTTATATCAATTTACATATCCAAAGAAAAATAAATACCACGTAAATTTAAATGTTAAATTTATTCTGTACCAGAATAGCAAAACATTAAATCATTTATACAAATCTAAAAAATTATGAGATATCCCACCTGATTCCTATATACATGTACCTATTAAGGTGAAACAACAAGGAAGCCAGACATGTCGCGCTAATATTTAATTTCAAGCTTTAATTAAACAAGCAATTATCATAGTATTGCACGCAATCCATAAGTCCCCTACCGGTTAGAACCCCAGCAACATTCTGATTTCAATTTTACCAGTGAATGAATGACATGAATGAACTTAAATCTTTTGAGTTCTAAGTTTGTCTATTTCACAGTAATGTGTTAAGTTTCCCTGCCTAGTAAGGCAATTATGTTTATACAACCTTGTAATATTATTACGATGTGGGATTTTAATGTAAATCCTATAAGGAATGAAGAAGTTGGAGTAAAAAATACCAATTTCTCGAAAAAAAAGTTCAAGGGGGACATAATTCTGGAAATAGTCTTGCTAGAGTATTTAACCTTCTCGAAAATGTTGAGTGATAATAAGAAACGTATATATGAAGTTTGAAGTAGATACAGTAGGAAATAAAGAAGTTATTTAAAAAAGACAACATTTTTTTTTCATAAAAATTCTAAGTTCAAGGGAGGTAATACTGATAATTTTTGTGCTAGAGTTGTAAACCTTGTCACATATGATGTGGTTGATGACCAGAAACTTATATTTAAAGCTTGAAGTAAACACCTTAAGAAATAAAGAACTTATAGTGAAAAAGCTGAAAAAATTAAATCAGAAATCTTGAAATCCAGGCTATTTGTTGCCATGGCAACCAGAATTTTCAACATAGGAAGAAAAGAAAAAGATGTGCATAATCTGCAGACTGCCATCTACCCATATTTTATGTTTCATAAAAATATTTTCAGTACTTTTTGAGTTATCACTGGATCCAGTTTATGTGTTAAATTTGCCATATTTTCAGACTATTTGTTACATAGCAACCAGAATTTTCAACATAGGAAGAAAAGAAAAAGACGTGCATAATCTCCATACTGCCATCTATCCATATATCAAGTTTCATAAAAATATTTTCAGTACTTTTTGCGTTATCGCGGGATCCAGTTTTGTGGACGGACGGACTGACGGACTGACAGACGGACAGACAGACAGACGGACGGAGGGTAAACCTAAAGTCCCCTCCGGTTAAACCGGTAGGGGACTAATATAAACACATATGCACGATAAACTGTATACCAAAACCATTTAAAACTCGCTACCAGATAACCAGAACCAAATGAAAAATAGTTCACCGCCTAATGCAATAAATGAAAACTTGCTAATTTAAAATACAGGCAAATTACAGGAATAGACATCACAATGAGCATTTCTGTGTCACAAAAGACACAGTAACCAAGATAACACATGAAAAAGCTATTGCTGGGTAACCAGAACTCCCATCCATCAAATTAGCCACTTCACTGTGAGGGAGAAGCAATTCATTGTTTGACACCAGGTCAAAAAGCAATACCAACCAGCTTCTGCTTAACATTTACTACAAAAATAAACAGTGCCAATGGTTGTCTATCAGTCAAGAAATGCAATGGGTCTCCCACAAAGAATGTCAGTTTTAAAAAACCAGCCACTGAAAGAGGCCAAAGGTATAACGCAAACAAAGCAACAAATTTCACCCAACACTGGGTAAAAACATTTAGCTCAAGTTGTTTTACAATGCAGACCTGGTGTATAACAGAGCCAACACTACAGTAATGGTCAAAGACACCAATCGGTATATCATGTTTATTGTAATTTATTATCAAAATCTATTGAAAACAGAAAAACATGCCCACTATTGGCCAGAGAACATATATTGTAGAGTACATGTGTAAATGATTATAGATATATTAACATATTGTAGCATGTACCGAGCGGATGATTATTATTCAAGTGCTACAAAATAAATTATTAATATTCTTAAATGCAAATATACAATTTTTTTGGGGATATTTATCTGTACTGATTTGAAATATTCAAATATAAATTTTTCTTTGGGGGTTTCTAAGCCCTTTGATTAGATATCAACTTAAAAAAATAATTCCAGAAATAACAAAATAAAAAATAACAATCTCATAGTAATTTTTCAATTATCCAAAATATATTTTTCAAAAAAAACCCCCAAACACTATTCACACTTACTTTCAAAGTTAAACTTATATTCTTTAACCTATTTCTTATTCCTTACTTAAATATTTCAAATCAACAATCTCTTGACGCAAATAAACGTTTAAAAATCAATCCTTCAAATAATATCTTTGAAATAAACTATTCCCTATCAAACATTTGCACAAGAGGTTTTACTGAAACAATAATGTATTTTTAGCATTTATAGGTGGCACGATAGCTCAGTTGGTTAAACCACTGACTGTCACTCCTGAGGTTCCGGGTTCGATCCTGGGTAACACCCTTGGCATTTTTCAGAAACACTTTCAGTGTTTCCCACCTAACTAGAGGTTTACTGGTATGAAACCCAGGAAATCCTCACATGTATCAGTGCTATACACTGGGCATGTAAAAGAACCCAAGGAATCTATTCAATAAGAGCTAGGGACTGGTTCCCTAATTCCCTTGTATCTCATAGCTGTCTCTACAGTCTGCTGAGGTAAGGACCCTACTGGAAATAAGTGCTTGCACTTTTGTAGGTTATCCTTGACCGCCCGGTCTAAAGAAAATCAATCAATCAATCAATCAGCACCAGATATCTAAGATGTCTGGGTACTAGTAAATCGATATCACTTCTATCCAACTCTTACAAAGGCAACAAGCAGACTTAAATATTCAACTCTCAAAATATTTCCTGAACCTCAACCAGCTAAGATATTTCTAGCCAGAGTATGGTTGTAAGAGCAAATTTGCTCCAAATGTACGATATTTTAGACATTTTTGTGGCGTATAAAATTTGCAGATACTTTTACTTTCAATTAGTGTGCATGCCTAGATCCTCAAAATAGGGTTTGACATTCAAAACTTAAAAACAATAGAAATATTGTGTTTTATTCAGAAATTTTTTTTATTCAACTCACATGTATTTACAAGTAAACAGCGATCTACAGTCTGACGTCTATATATACTATTGATACATTATCTCCGAAGTGAATATAAATTATGAGTTTCATTGGCTAATAGTATTTAAACATTTCTTACTAAAATTTTTAAGTGTCTGTTAAAAATTATTTCTCCTACAAACTATTGTGAGTGATATATAAACACACTTTGGATAATTCTCTTGACTTAAAATTGTTTGATGATAAAAACAACTAAAATGCCTACTCTTTCTATCTAATTAAATTTACGAATTAACTGTATTTTTTTCTGAAGCAAATGGCAAACCTAATACAAAAGGGAGGTAATATATTCTAGAGTACATAATTATAGATATATTCACATATATTCTGGAGTAAATTATCTATATAAAAGTGAGTTTACTTTTATGAGAAATATTTCAGATTGTTTTACAACTTTTAATAATACAGTCAGATTTAAGTTAAGACCATCTGAGAACAAAGACCACCTACTTTAGATGTTTTAATGACTAGCCTATGAAGACCCTTAAAGCGGCCTCCCATTGACTGGTCTCATAACCAGCATAGTCTATGTTACACAAAAATACATGTTCCATTCAAGATATAGAGGATATTGAATGAGTGAAAGTTCAATACTGGATTTATTGAACGAGTTGAATAAAATTATATTTTATGAGCCGCTTTGCAAAAGCAGCATGGTTATGTGATAAAAAAGTTTATTTACCAGGGTAGTAATATGTCCAAGCAGTATGTGTGTTTGCCATGTTGACTGGTGTTGTTATAAAACGACAAATCTGTTTATCACTATGATCTTCATGTGGGTATATACATTTTGTCTCCCCTTCTAGATCATCTGCATTTCTCACAATCACACCACTATCCTTGCTTACACCATTCCACAGTTTATACCTGCACAATTTAATAATGAAGCCCACAATCATGATATTCATATACAATCATGCTGGCCTTCAAAATAAGTGCATTAAATTTTGCTCTTTTTATTATTATCAAAAATAAATAAGTTAACATGTCAAATGGAGGTTAATACACTATTAACAATGTTCCCTATAAATTGTCAATATTCAGTTATAGTTATTACATAGGAAAGGTCCAAATATAAGAGTGATCTTTATAAAGAAAGGTCCTAATATTACTAGACCTATCACCAATTGTCATAGAATTTGATAGAAGTTGTCTTGAATAGATAAAAACCAAGTATTGTTTTGGGCCTTAAAGGCATTTAAAAGACAACATTGTACATAACATTGAAGGTACTCCTGTTAGATTTGTTAACCAAAATTAAACTCAGCAATTGTACCAATTAAAAGACAACAAGACGGCCATGATGGCCTTATATCGCTCACTTGATTAATGAGGCTCTGAATTAATATTGTTAGCAATGAATGAAAGGCAGATGATGCCATAAACTTAAACTGATATCATAACATTCATATCTGCACCTAAAATAGTGAAAATTTTATGTGCTGTGACCTTTTTTTACTTCAGATAACCCTTATTTAAACCTGAACTGGAAATCATTCAAACAACCTTTTAACCAATGTCCAGTATACTTAGGCTAAAAATGTAACCTCTTGAGTGATAACAAAGTTTGGGCTGTGTCAACTAAATTACCATGGATGACTAATGTTGAAAGCTGAACTTGAAATCATCAACAAAGTTTCAGGATATTTGGGATGAAAATATTACCTCTATAATGTTAACAATATTTTTCCATAATTTAGGTTGTATGACCTAGCTTTTGACCCCAGTTGACCCATATTCAAACATGACCTAGAAACCATCTAAACAACCTTTCTGACTAATTTCCATGTTATTTGGACCAAAACAGTAGCCTCCAAAGTGTTAACGGGTTTTTGCATATTTGATCTGAGTGACCTAGTTTGACACCAGATGACCCATGTTTGAACTTGCCCTAGTAATCATCAAAACAACATTTCTCACCAATTTCCAGGACATTTGGAATGAAACAGTAGTTTTTAGAGTGTTTTTCCATATTTGGAAACCTATGGCCATTCTTTAGGTGGGACCAATTTTGACACTAAAGAAAAACTTTGAACAACTTAATTAGAAGACATATAGATGATATCATTTACCAAATATATAAGCTCTTCTGAAAAGATTTTTTTTTAAAGTTTTCACTATATGTAACTACATGTTCTACATGTATATTTTAATATATGAGTGGATTATAATGTAGATATCTACTATACAATGCTTCATACCAAATATCTAATCTCTAGCCTATGTCAACTAAGAGAAAATGATCTTTTAAGTATTTGCTGTATACCTATAAGGAAGTTTCATTAGATGATCCTACACACAAAGTATCAAAGCTCTAGGTTTAACACTTTCAGAGGAGAAGATTTTTTATGTTTTTACTACATGTACATAATGAAAATCAATGACTCACTAGGACGGGGCCAATTTTGACACAAGAAGACTATAATTTGAACAATGTTGGTAGAGGTCTACTACACAATGTTTCATGACAAAATATCTAATCTCTAGCCTTTGTCAATTCAGAGAAGATGATTTTTTAAGTTTTTACTATATAGTATTACATATAAGCAAAATCATTTACACCCTAGATAAGGATAAGGTAATGGAGAGGAGGTGAGCATAACTTTTCAGTAACATATATTTGATTTATTTATTTTGTTTTATTTATGTCAGTGTAATAAGTCTGAAGAAAATCACTCAAGTACATTTGGAGTTATGCTAAGATAAAAAAAATTTCCAAGTAAATCTGAAAGGGAAATAGCTCAAAATTAATAGAAAAGGTAAGTTATTGAAATTTGCACAATGAAATTTCCCAAAAGAATCTTTGTCTTTGTTTAAAAGTTTTTTTTAAAACCTAGAAAAAATTTTGGGGGGAAAAATGCTCGGCATGAACGCAAAAGACGGAGACCTTTTCTTATATTTCCTGGGAAGCAGATAAAAAAATATAAAACCCTCCCCTTTCTCCTGAAGAAAAAAACGTTTTGAAAAGTAACAGCCCCCTGTTACACTGTTTGGGCCCTGAATTTGATCCATGACTGTAAAAATTCTCTTTGAAACAGAAGTTTGGTGGGGGAAATTTTTTTAAACCTCTTTCAGTAGGAAAACCCAACTATCCCCCTTGGGTCACTATGGTATGCCCAAAAGGAGTGTACAACATCTATTGTATTCACCAATAAACAAAACTCATCAATTTTCTCAATCTTTGATGGGCTAAAATTATACCAACACTCATAATTAAATGTCTTAGTCTGAAGGTTCATAAGCATTGTGAATAGTAATCACAACAAGAGCTGTCACAGGAGACAGCGAAGCTCGACTAATAAAATACTGGACGCAGTAAGGAGGACAAAACTATGAAAGAAAAATTCAAATTATGTATAATTAATATTATTTTTGTTATAGTAAAAAAATACAACATTTTTGTAAACATAATTCCAAGATCAAGGGGAATTATATTCTAGAAATAGTAACGCTTAGAGTTATGAACCTTGTCACAAACAACATGTGTGTAATGATAAGAAATATATTTTTATTTAAAGTTTGAAGTAGATACCTTAAAAAAGTAAAGAAGTTATAGTATTTCTTAAAAGAAAATCCTAAGTTAAAGAGAGATAAATCTGTAAATAAATTGCTTCAAGAGTTTGAACATTGTCGCATAAAATGTAATTGATGATAAGGTAATCAAGTATTTGAAGTTTGAGGTAGATACCTTTAACTAAAAAGTCATAGTAAAAAATAACATTTTTCTAAGTAAAAAAATATTAAGTTTTGGGGAGATAATTCTTAGGCAAATATTGGTGCCAGAGTTTATGAACCTTGTCACATAAGATGTGGAATGATGATAAGGTACATATATTTGAAGTATGAAGTTCATACCTTTAAGAAATAAATAAGTAACAGTAAAAATAGTATTTTTGAGGAAAATTTCTAAGTTCAAGGGAGATAAATCTGAAAATATTGGTGCTAGAGTATGAACCTTACCACATAAGATGGGGATGATGATAAGGTACATATATTTGAAGTATGAGGTTGATCACTTAAGAAAATAAAGAAGTAAAACAGTAAAAAAAAGTATTTTTTGAGGAAAATTCTAAGTTCAAGGGGAGATAAATCTGAAAATATTGGTGCTAGAGTAATGAACATTGTCACATAAGATGGGGATGATGATAAGGTACATTTATTTGAAGTATGAGGTTAATCCCTTCAGAAATAAAGAAGTAACAGTAAAAAATAGTATTTTTTAAGGAAAATTCTAAGTTCAAGGGGAGATAAATCTGAAAATATTGGTGCTAGAGTTATGAACCTTGTCACATAAGATGTGGTTGATGATAAGGAACATATATTTGAAGTTTGAAGTTGATACCTTAAGAAATGATAAAGTTATAGTGAAAAATATTTTACTGCACCAAAACTTTAATCTGGACGCGGACGCCGAAGCGAGTGGGACAGCTCTCCATATACTTCGTATAGTCGAGCTAAAAATGAAATCTTACACTTGTGAAGACTCATATGAAACAAGGGGGATTCTATCAGAGAAATTATTTCAAAACTCCTCCCATACACAAAGGTTTGTCACACATGTCATTAAATATTGAAAGCCCTAACAAAATAAACTTAAGCAAGAATTTTTTATTTCCAGAAAGGTGTTTTTTTACATATTTATATTGTAGATGCACACCATGCATTAAACTAATTTTTGAGAGAGCATACAAATCATTTAAATATTTTGCCATGACATTGTGCAGCCATGACTCGGACCATGGGTTTCCAATTGCTGTCCGGTATCCTGGATACTACTCCATCACAGCCTTTCAATATATTTCACACTAACTGGCCTTTTCATATCTTTTAACTTCTATATTAAATCGTCTTTTAAACGAGAGCAACAAACTATTTATAGCTACTTATCACCATAGTTACTAGGTGATAGCTGGTTAGATATAGATAGTGAAATACCTGTAAATCAATATAGTTCCATTTTCATCCAAACACCATATATTTTTTTCTATGCTGCTTACAGCCAACATCTTAGTATCAGGTTTTATTTCCTTAAATAAAACAAAAAATAAATAAAGAGGTCAAATATAATGTTTAAGCTTCAACTTTAAAAGATTATAAACATTTACATCCATAACACTGTCTGACAGATGAACCATTTTTAAACAAAAAAGAAGAAAACAAGCAAATTCATTGAATTTATATCCCCCGGCCAGGTACTGGTTATTAATAACACAACAACTGTAGACATAAAGCTTTATATATATATATTTATCATGGCATAAACAGTAATATTCTTAGTACATAATAAATATTCAGGGCAATAACAGAGCCTTAATTAACTTGGTGTTAAATAGTAAGATCTGGACATGGCAATGAGATGTAAATTGCCTTTTTGTATCTATGGTTCCCATAAAGTTTTGTTGAAATCAATACAGCAGTTGCAAAGAAATAGCAATATTGCTCTATATGCATACTACATAACTAATCAAGGGCCATACTGCATAACTAATCAAGGGCCATAACTCTGTAATGAAGGGTCTGGTCTGAACAAGGCAACAAATTATGCACATCTCATTTTGGTATTAATGGTTCCCATAAAGTTTAATTGAATTCCAGCCAGTTGTTGCAGAGAAGTAGCGTGGAAACAATTATTGCTCTATATGCATACTGTATAACTAATCAAGGGCCATAACTGAGTTAGTGTCTGACCAGAACAAGGGGACGATATGCTCATCTTCTCTTGGTATTGAAGGTTCTTCTAAAGTTTCATTGAATTCCAGCCAGAAGTTGCAGAGAAGTAGCGCAGAAATGATTATTGCTTTATATGCATACTGCATAACTAATCAAGGGCCATAACTCTGAGTTAAAAGGTCTGACTGGAACAACCCGACAATATGCCCATCTCCTTTTGTTATTGATGATTCCCATAAAGTTTCGTTGAATTCCAGCCAGTGCTTGCAGAGAAGTAGCGTGGAAATGATTTATTAACTCTAAGTAAAAGTGTCTGACCAGAACAAGGCGACGATATGCCCATCTCCTCTTGGTATTAAAGGTTCCCATAATGTTTCATTGAATTCCAGCCTGTAGTTGCAGAGATGTAGCGGGGAAACGATTTCTGCTCTATATGCAGACTGCATAACTAATCAAGGGCCATAACTCTGAGTTAAAAGGTCTGACTGGAACAAGCTGATGATATGCCCATCTCCTCTTGATATTGAGGATTCCCATAAAGTTTCGTTGAATTCCAGCCAGTAGTTGCAGAGAACTGGAGCGGAAACGAAATTCAGACAGACTGATTGACGGACGGACGGACAACGCCAAAACAATATCCCCCTCCCGATTCCATCGGCGGGGGATAATAAATTTATAATAGGCATGGTTGCCTTGTACTATTTTCTTAAGCAAAGTAAAGCAAAGTACCTAGCATAAATGATGTAATTTTACGCACACAAAAGTCCATTAGATGACAGCTTGCAATATGTCCGTGCCATGAAAGACTTCAGCTAGACTTAAAACTTATGATCTTAAGTTTCTGAAATTAATACACTGTCACAATATAAACAACTAACCTGGTATGATATACATTTATTACAGGTGTTAAAAGAGAGTATTTTAACATGTACAATTTGTTCTCTGATGTCACACCCAAAAATTTTTTTTGGTTTTTTTGTGGTATTTGATTTTTTTTTTTTTTTTTTTTTTTTTTTTTTCTCCTGTGGAGAAAATGAATTCTTTTAACAGTAAAAAACAATGAGGAGTTGATTACAAATTATAGCTTGTAAAACTGGTGAAATGGAGTAAATGACATTCATTTAACAGTACAATAAACAATGAGGAGTTGATTACAAATTATAGCTTGTAAAACTGGTGAAATTTGACCTTCAAGTCTTTATATCATAATTAAAAATTTACATTAAGATACAATTAAAAGAAAGAAATTCATAACATACTAAATTAACAAGAGGGCCATATGGCCCTAAGGTCGCTCACCTGTATATAGGCCCCCCCAACCCACCCCCCCCCCCCAAACGTTGCGAGGGCCAAATTTAACCAAAGGGCTTTTATTTGCAACAAATTGGTAGCACCCATAAGAAGATGATTCATGCTAAACATCGAAAGCTCTAGCTCATTGGCTATTTAAAAGAAGATTTTTTTTTTTTATAACAATATAGTTAAAAACAATGAACACCGCCTGGGGGCGGGCCAGTTTTTGACCCAGGGTTTTTATTTGAACAAACTTTGTAGACACTTATAGAATATGTTTTTCATGCTTAATATCTAAACTCTAGCTATTTGGGTTTTTTCAAAGAAGATTTTTAAGTTTTTGCTATACACATATAAGGAAAATCAACGACCCCGGGGCGGGCCAATTTTGACCAGGGCTTTTATTTGAACAAACTTTGTAGACACTCACTAAAAGATGTTTCATGCTTAATATCTTATATCTAAGCTATTTGGGTTTTTTTCAAAAAAAGAATTTTTTAAGTTTTTTGCTATACACATATAAGGAAAATCAAATAACCCCCGGGGCGGGGCCAATTTTGACCCCAGGGCTTTTATTTGAACAAACTTGGTAGACACCTATTAGAACATGTTTGATGCTAAATATCTTAACCATAGCTCTTTGAGTTCTTTAAAAGAAGATTTTTTTAAGTTTTTTACTATATGCATATATAGGGAAAATCAATGACCCCCGGGACGGGGTCAATTTTGACCCCAGGGCTTTTATTTGAACAAAACTTGGTGACACTTATTAGAACATGTTTCATGCTAAAATATCTTAGCTCTAACTCTTTTGGTTCTTTAAAAGAAGATTTTTTAAGTTTTTACTATATGCATATAGGGAAATCAATGACCCCCTGGGGTGGGCCAATTTTGACCCCAGGGCTTTTCTTTGAACAAACTTGGTAGACACTATTAGAACATGTTTGATGCTCAATATCTTAGCCATAGCTTCTTTGAGTTCTTTAAAAGAAGATTTTTTAAGTTTTTAGCTATATGCATATAGGGAAAATGAATGACCCCCCGGGGCGGGGCCAATTTTGACCCCAGGGCTTTTATTTGAACAAACTTGGTAGACACTCACTAGAAGATGTTTCATGCCAAATATCTAAGCTCTAGCTCTTATGGTTTTTTAAAAGAAGATATTTAAAGTTTTTTCTTTCGGTTGCCATGGCAACCAGAGTTCTGCATGGAATTCAATTCTTTGAACAATTTTTAAAGGTGACCACCAAAGGAACATTCCTGTGAAGTTTGGATGAAATTTGCCTTGTGGTTTATGAGGAGATGTCATTTAAAGTAAAAGTTTACGGACGACGGACGGACGACGGACGAAAAGCGATCACAAAAGCTCACCCTGTCACTTTGTGACAGGTGAGCTAAAAAAACAAAACAAGATTGCATTTGTGAAAAAATGCTTTGCAACCACAATAAATATTAGGAACAGAAGTAGGCATTTTTGTGTTTCTATACCATTGAACTTTACCATAATGCAGTAGTGTCTAATGAATTTGGGGGTCAAGATCAAATTTCAGCATGTCAAATAGTACAATAATGGATTTTCTTAAATACTATCTTTTCAATTAATTAACTATTTCTCAAAACATAAAAAAAACATTTACAATTTAAAATCATCATTATATACATGCTGTGAATCATAATGTCCATATAATGTGCTCAAATTATTTTATAAATATCTCTGAAAAGCAAACATTTCTCTTCCTTGAGGTCATGACCTTAAGACTATATCCCAATCAGACTAAAGGTCAGATCTACTTATTTCTTACTAGTCAATCTGATGACTACCGTATATGTTTCGCCTTTATAATTCGGATTTCCCAAGAAAGCTATTTTTAGCCATGCAATCAAACCGGCTTTTACAGATTGGCATTAGAAGAAGTAATTTTCTATTAATCACTCTGGCGGCCATTTTGTACAGTGAAGCGAAACGTGCCTGCGGTATGCACAACTAGGTATGGTACTGATCACTCCTGTAAAGTCATGTTGAAATCCCACCAGCAGTTTTTATACCTCTGTCAGCCATTTTGTGCAGCGAAACCAAACCTGCCAGCTATATGCACAACTAAGGATTGTATTGATCATTCATGTGAAATTTCATTGAAATCCCACCAAAAGTTTGACCTGTGAAAGCCAGACATGTTTATTTATTTATGGCTCTGGCGACTATTTTGTGCAGCGAAGCAGAATGTGCAGGCAATATGCACAACTAGGTATGGTAATAAAACAATTTCTAAATGTTCATGTTGGGAAAATTTTCTTTAAAGTTAATGCATACATTCTTCCCCATTTAGACTTTTGTTGCACTATTAGGGGAAATTGCAGTAAGGAACTCTAAAATAACCTGTATAAATTTTCAGAAACGGGCAGCATGAATAATATTAGACAAAGATTTTGATGCATCCACCAATGATTTATTTTCTGAATTAAACTGGATGAAATTTTCTGAAAGAGTAAATCATAAAAAAGCTATTTTAGTGTGAAAGTCCGTTAAGTGTGCAAGTCCTTTAACAATCTTCTCCCTGATTATATGCAAAATCTTTTTACTAATACAGAACATACACAATTAAGATCATATGTACAAAAACAACTTGGAGTTCTGCAGAAAATCTTTTCATATTCAGGGTCAAAACTTTGGAATTCTCTTCCGTAAGATATAAAAAATTCCACAAATTTACAGTCATTCAAAAATAACTATCTGAAATGGTGGGTCTCTGATGGGAATAAAACACATCAAGTTGTATTATAAAATGATAAATGTATATCTTACATTCAATGTTTATATTCTTATGCTAAGTTTTTTCTCCAGATTGTCATTTTAAACGTTTCTTAACTACATGTAATTTTGTTGTTGTTTACTATACCTTCTGTTTGTAAATGTTTATATTATGTACATTGTATATATGAACAAGGCTCATAGGAAAGACTGGGCATGCCTAACTATGTTGCCTCTTTAAATAAAGTTTTTATTATTATGTTATTGTCATTACTGATCACTCCTGTGAAATACCAACAGCAGTGTAACCTGTGAAAGCCCGACTAGCTGAATGCAGTCAAACTTTTGGGAGACATGATGACGTTAAAAGAGGTTCACTAGACAATGTTTCATGCCAAATATCTAAGCTTAGCCCTTGTAGTTTTGAAGAAAAAGATTAAGAACATTTTTAATATATACATATAAGAAAAACACATTACCCCCGGGAGAGACCCAATTTCACCCCAGGGCTTTAATTTGAAAAATCTTGATAATGGTCCAATAGATGACTGACTTGCTGAATTGATTATACATGTAGATGATTAACTTGCTAAACTTAGTATATATCACTTATTTACTAAACTTAGTAACGATGACTGACTTGCTCAACTTAGTATAGATGACTTACTTATTAAACTTAGTATAGATGACTTACTTGCTCAACTTAGTATAGATGACTGACTTGCTCAACTTAGTGTAGATGACTTACTTACTAAACTTAGTATAGATGACTTACTTGCTCAACTTAGTATAGATGACTGACTTGCTCAACTTAGTATAGATCACTTACTTACTAAACTTAGTATAGATGACTGGCTTGCTCAACTTAGTATAGATGACTGACTTGCTCAACTTAGTATAGATGACTGACTTGCTCAACTTAGTATAGATGACTTACTTGCTCAACTTAGAATAGACGACTGGCCTGCTCAACTTAGTATAGATGACTGACCTGCTCAACTTAGTATAGATGACTTACTTACTAACTTTAGTATAGATGACTGACTTGCTCAACTTAGTTAAGATCACTTACTTACTAAACTTAGTATAGATGACTTAATTACTAAACTTAGTATAGATGACTGGCTTGCTCAACTTAGTATAGATGACTGAAATGCTCAACTTAGCACAGATCACTTACTTACTAAACTTAGTATAGATGACTTACTTACTAAACTTAGTACAGATGTCTTTTTTTCTTCTTTGTTTTGTGTTTTACGTCACATCGACACAGTATAGGTCATATCGTGACGTTCCAGCTTTACTGGTTGAGGAAGACCTCAGGTGCCCTTTCGTGCATTATTTCAGGCACGAACGGGTACCTGAGTAGAACCACCGACGTTCCGTAAGCTAGCTGGATAGCTTCCTCACATGAAAGAATCCAAAGTCCCTGTCGGGATTCGAACCCACAGAGGTGAGGGGCAAGTGGTTTGAAGTCAACGACCTTAACCACTCGGCCACGGACGCCCCTGTACAGATGTCTAGCTTGCTCAACTTAGTATAGATGACTGACTTGCTCAACTTAGTATAGATCACTTACTTTCTTACTAAACTTAGTATAGATCACTTACTTACTAAACTTAGTATAGATGACTGACTTGCTCAACTTAGTATAGATCACTTACTTGCTAAACTTAGTATAGATGACTGACTTGCTCAACTTAGTATAGATGACTGACTTGCTCAACTTAGTATAGATGACTTACTTACTAAACTTAGTATAGATGACTGACTTGCTCAACTTAGTATAGATGTCTGGCTTGCTCAACTTAGTATAGATGACTGACTTGCTCAACTTAGTATAGATCACTTACTTACTAAACTTAATATAGATGACTTACTAACTAAACTTAGTATAGATGACTGACTTGCTCAACTTAGTATAGACAACTGACTTGTTCAACTTAGTATAGATAACTGGCCTGCTCAACTTAGTATAGATGTCTGGCTTGCTCAACTTAGTGTATATCACTTACTAAGTATAGACTATTTTTATTTGGTAAACTTTGATGACCAACTTGATAAAATTTAATATTGATGGTTGACTTGCTTAACTAAGTTGAGACTTTTTATTTACTAAACTTAGTGTAGATGATCAACTGTCAAACTAAGAATAAACTACTTATTTGTTAAACACATCTCTTAACCTACTGTGCATAACTAATGAGCTACACTTAGAACTATCAACAAACTTGTTGAACTTAGTTAAAAAAAATATTGGCAACTAGTTAAAAAAAAAATATTGGCAACTTACTGTTAAACTGTGTACATACATCTAACTAATTAAATAAAGAAGTATACCATTTATAATTATTAATGACTTACTATGAACACTAGTTTCTGAAAAGCCCATGTTTTCTACAAATACAGAGCATGCAGATAGTACATCTGATTTTGTTTCCATGGTAATAGCATCACTAAGGTGACAGAATTGTGGACTACTGGCTATCATACGTATATGTGCAGCAGATGGACGGTTATGAGGGTCTTGATCCCAACAAATACTCATCAGGTCTAACATATGAGAAGGTAAGAAGGCTTCCTGTAAATATATTCAAGTATGAGACATTTTAAAATATAAAATAATGTTCAAATGTTCAACATTAAGAATATCTTAATACCAAGTTATCATCCAACCATGTATGAACAAGATTGCATTTGTGACCACATTAATACAACACTAAATAGTAGGGTAGGAACAGAAGATTTTTTTTTGTTTCTATACAATTGAACTTTGCCATAATGCATTTGAGTCTAATGAATTTGGTGCTCAAGGCCAAATTTCAGCCTGTCAAATGAAAGAAGATCAAATTTTCAGATACAAAGGCCAAAGTGCAATAATTAATTCAAAGTAAAAGTATTTAACTTTACTTTACTGTACTGCATAGCTGTATTAAACCTTGAAATACAGTTACAGTTTTTTTAATCAAGCATTACCTATTTCTGAAA
Source organism: Ruditapes philippinarum (assembly GCF_026571515.1). Lineage (NCBI taxonomy): Eukaryota > Metazoa > Mollusca > Bivalvia > Venerida > Veneridae > Ruditapes > Ruditapes philippinarum. The sequence continues at coordinate 189,103 of NW_026865876.1, forward strand.
ACATAAAAACATTCATGATTTAAAATCATCATAATATTCATGGTGTGTATCATAATGCTCAAATTATTTCATAAATACCCCTGCAAAGCTACCATCTCTATTGATAAAGGTCATGACTCCTAAGCTATTGACTCTTTTCATAGCAGACTGTTATTTGGTTGAAAGCAGTGTATACATGTTTGATTGAAATAAAATATTGTTTAAACTAAACTTACTTTGTTCTTTTCTTCCACAAATGTATAGGTTTTATAAATTTATACATGAATACAAAGTGGAAAATCAGCATCCATCTTCTACATTGCTGTAATCCATACAAACCTCCCAGGCAGTGTAGTTATACAGGTTTAATAGTGACCCAGGCAGTATAATTATACAGGTTTAATAGTGACCCAGGCAGTATAATTTTACAGGTTAAATAGTTACCCAGGCAGTATAGTTATACAGGTTCAATAGTGACCCAGGCAGTATAATTATACAGGTTAAATAGTGACCCAGGCAGTATAATTATACAGGTTCTATAATGACCCAGGCAGTATAATTATACAGGTTCGATAGTGATCCAGGCAGTATAATTATACAGGTTCAATAGTGACCCCGGCAGTATAACTATACAGGTTCGATAGTGACCCAGGCAGTATAATTTATACAGGTTCTATAGTGACCCAGGCAGTATAATTATACAGGTTCGATAGTGATCCAGGCAGTATAATTATACAGGTTCAATAGTGACCCAGGCAGTATAACTATACAGGTTCAATAGTGACCCAGGCAGTATAATTATACAGGTTCAATAGTGACCCAGGCAGTATAATTATACAGGTTTAATAGTGACCCAGGCAGTATAACTATACAGGTTCAATAGTGACCCAGGCAGTATAATTATACAGGTTCTATAGTGACCCAGGCAGTATAATTATACAGGTTCAATAGTGACCCAGGCAGTATAACTATACAGGTTCAATAGTGACCCAGGCAGTATAATTATACAGGTTCTATAGTAACCCAGGCAGTATAATTATACAGGTTCGATAGTGATCCAGGCAGTATAATTATACAGGTTCAAAAGTGACCCAGGCAGTATAACTATACAGGTTCAATAGTGACCCAGGCAGTATAATTATACAGGTTCAATAGTGACCCAGGCAGTATAATTATACAGGTTCAATAGTGACCCAGGCAGTATAATTATACAGGTTCAATAGTGATCCAGGCAGTATAATTATACAGGTTTAATAGTGATCCAGGCAGTATAATTATACAGGTTCAATAGTGATCTAGGCAGTATAATTATACAGGTTCAACAGTGATCCAGGCAGTATAATTATACAGGTTCAATAGTGACCCAGGCAGTATAATTATACAGGTTCAACAGTGACCCAGGCAGTATAATTATACAGGTTCAATAGTGACCCAGGCAGTATAATTATACAGGTTCAACAGTGACCCAGGCAGTATAATTATACAGGTTCAATAGTGACCCAGGCAGTATAATTATACAGGTTCAACAGTGACCCAGGCAGTATAATTATACAGGTTCAATAGTGACCCAGGCAGTATAATTATCCAGGTTCAATAGTGACCCAGGCAGTATAACTATACAGGTTCAATAGTGACCCAGGCAGTATAATTATACAGGTTCAATAGTGACCCAGGCAGTATAATTATCCAGGTTCTATAGTGACCCAGGCAGTATAATTATACAGGTTCAATAGTGACCCAGGCAGTATAATTATACAGGTTCAATAGTGATCCAGGCAGTATAATTATACAGGTTCAATAGTGACCCAGGCAGTATAACTATACAGGTTCAATAGTGACCCAGGCAGTATAATTATACAGGTTCAATAGTTACCCAGGCAGTATAATTATCCAGGTTCAACAGTGACCCAGGCAGTATAATTATACAGGTTCAATAGTGACCCAGGCAGTATAATTATACAGGTTCTATAATGACCCAGGCAGTATAATTATACAGGTTCAATAGTGACCCAGGCAGTATAATTATACAGGTTCAATAGTGACCCAGGCAGTATAATTATACAGGTTCAATAGTGACCCAGGCAGTATAACTATCCAGGTTCAATAGTTACCCAGGCAGTATAATTATACAGGTTCAATAGTGACCCAGGCAGTATAATTATACAGGTTCAATAGTGATCTAGGCAGTATAATTATACAGGTTCACTAGTGATCTAGGCAGTATAATTATACAGGTTCAATAGTTACCCAGGCAGTATAATTATACAGGTTCAATAGTGATCCAGGCAGTATAATTATACAGGTTCAATAGTGATCTAGGCAGTATAATTATACAGGTTCACTAGTGATCTAGGCAGTATAATTATACAGGTTCAACAGTGATCTAGGCAGTATAGTTATACAGGTTAAATAGTGACCCAGGCTGTATAATTATACAGGTTAAATAGTGACCCAGGCAGTATAATTATACAGGTTCAATAGTGACCCAGGCAGTATAATTATACAGGTTCAATAGTGATCTATTAAAGATAGAATGGAAATACTTTACCTCTGTCTTCAGTGTAGGTCGTCCTCCATGTACTACATGTACATTGATATTGTTTATCTCTGTCAATGGCTGCCGACATGTTAACAATTCAAACATGAACATCCCAAATGAAAATATGTCAACCTGAATCATTGAAACAAAAATATTACAGATGATTAAATGCAAAAACAGTACTAACAAGGCAGTCTGAAGGACAGATAAATCCCCTTCCGCAGCAGACATGAATGTGTACTTCTTGTTGTGCAATGCATATCATAAGCACATTTGCTCATCACGAAAGTCTGTTTCAGGTATTGACCAATTATCTTCCATATTTAGAAGGTAAATACATTTGCAAAGTCTTGGTAACCATGGGTTATTTAAGACATTAAAGTTTAGGCAAAATTGCTGTTCCATTGGATTTAGTGATATGTCCTGTTTTAACTTATAATACTTTGATTGTGAGTATAATGTATTATTTGTTACAGTTTTCATGTTTTACAAATCATTCAGGTGAAAATTACAAGACTGATGGTTATGTTATAACCTTGACCATGGGGGTAGCCACCTGATTGTTGCCCTCTGTAGGTGATGATGGTGATTATCAGCGACAATATAATTAAAAAATTTCAGAAGTTTAAAAGTTATGAAGAGGACACAAAATTGTTGTCTTTAAGCATTTGACCTCTATGTGTGACCTAGACCTTGGGGGCTGTGACCTGAATATTGGGCTCCACACATCAGGTCATTATGGTAAACATTTGTGCAAAGTCATTTTAAAAACTTATTAGTAGTTTAAAAGTAATTGAGTTGACAGGAAAATGTGGACAATATAATTTCACCTTTAAGTGTGACCTTGACCTTGAGGGTAGCAACCTGGATGTACCTTGGGGGTAGCAACCTAGATGTTGCGCTTTGCAGATTGTGTCATGGTGGGTATCATTTGTGCCAAGTAATTTTAAAACCTTTGAATCATGTCAATAAGTTATAGACATGAATTATAGATGTTTTAACATTGGACCTTTAAGTGTGACCTTGACCTTGGGTATAGCAACTCAATTATTGCACTCTGCACATGCCTGATAATGGTGATCACTTAAGTTTAGTTATTTCCAAATTCTTTTAGCGGTTTAAAAGTTATGGAGCAGACATGAAAGTGTTACGGACGAACAGACAGACTGAGGCCATTCCTATAATTTTGCAGAAGGGGATTAACAAGCAGATGTGTTGAAATGTTATCACCTATGATGATACATATCATTTAATTGAAGCTTTTTAGTATTATGAACTTTAGGAGTCCAGTAAAAATGAATTTGATTTCTCTTCTTATGACCAAATGTCTGCAAAATTAAAAGTGTCATGCAAATTAGCTCTTACAGCAAACACATCTTTAAGTTACAAATGACATGTTTTTGAGATATAAGTACATTTGAATGACTTTGTGTTATGTCATTTAGTCATTTATTCAAAGTATATAACTGAGAAACACAATTATAGGGTTAAAGTGTAGTGATCGAATATTATAAAATTTACTGAATCTAATTAGTCCAGATATGAATTATATTTGACTATAATAATAGGGTTATTATAAGAGTATCTTGATCAGTACAGTACTTGACTTAAGTGGAGTCTATTTGAAGAGGATCTCACAAAGTACTGTATCTCCCAATGAAATATGTTCTAGTAAAATCCATGAGAGGCAAATACAAGATCAAAATATTCCTGTAAAAACCCAGCAATGATATTCTGTATTTATTTCTCTTGATACAGGTAATTAATGTAGAACAAGTGGTGTCAGTAGCACAGCATGCTCAACAATTCTTAGAGCTTGAGAGTTAAACAAGAGCCAAATAATTTAGAATTGTTTAAGTTCCAAAAAAGCCATAATTCTCTCAAAATCTAGGTAAGAGTTATAGGCCTTTGACAGTGAACTCCTTTTATGCTCTTAAATAAGTTTGTGAAGTTTCAACCAATTCCCTTTGGTAGATTTAGAGATACCATCTTGCACACAAAAACTTAACCAAAGTGCAACACCGATATCTAAGTGAGTACAATAGCTCTCCCTATTCTTTGAATACAGCTGATAATTTGAGTATATATATTAATATATACAATAGAGCTGATAATTGATATATATATAAAATATGTATAAACTTATCATACCTTTTCTGTATAAGTGTCTCTTCCAGTACGCATCAATATCTCCGGCGCTATAAAAGGTGGCGTTCCACCAAAACCTTTAGTTCCCCCTGGCAACACAGACTTACTTATGCCATAGTCTGCTAATTTCACAAGAACGGGTTGTCTAGGGTCAAGATCATTTGGTCCTGGTAGATTCCAGGCAAGAACGTTGTCAGATTTGAGATCTCGATATATTATATTGCGACTGTGGATATAATCTAAAGCATCTGCAACCTAGGGAAAAAATATGCCTTTAATGATAACATAATATCAAAATACATAGAATACTTTCATTTTTTGGTTTAGTTTTACATTGCACCATCACAGTAAAGGTCATATTGCCACTTTCTAGCTGTACTGGCATGCTTTGTGCATAATTTCAAGCCGTAACGGGCACCTAAGTAAAACCACCAATGTTGTGTAAGCTAATTCAAAAGCTTCCTCACATGAAATAATCCAAAGTCCTTGGTTGGATCCAAAACCAAAGCTGTAAGGGGCAAGTGGTTTGAAGTCAATGACCTTATCCGCTCGACCATGGATGCCACTATAAAGAGTATACAGTTAGTGTACTTTTTGTTAACATGAATACTCAATTAATGTCACTGTAAAGTGAAACATAACAATCATTCTTTTAAAGAATGTGTCTCAAGTAATACATGGAACATATCCAATTATAAGCTTATAATTGTTCTGCATCTTGCATAATAATTGTTTGTAATCTCACAATTAATACCATAAGTATATTTTATTGATAGTTGATTATTTAGACAAAGCTAGCTGAAAACTGCAGGTATAGCAATAAAGAAAATTTACTGTTACCTATCATTCCCATAGCAACCTAAACATCTATTTCTGGGTGCAGACAGATGAACAGACAAAGCTGTGAGAATATGCATGAATGTAAATAAAGGAGTACCCACCTGAATAACAACCTGTCTTATTACCCAAACAGGAAGACGAAGCCCATCTTTATGTCTATCCTCAAATATGCTATGGAGAGAACCAAGAGGTGCAAGTGCAAGTATAAGGGCAAGAGGACGCCTGGAGAGACCAAGAAGTGGTACAATATGTGGATGTTCTACTGTCTGCAGGATGCTTACTTCCTGCCTCGCTGTGGTATATGCTGCACATATTGTCTCTAGGCAAATCTGACTTGTCTGATTAGTCTGCAAGGACCAACAAACATTATCTTAAAATATCTTTGGCGTTAAAACCATATGAAGTATACTGTTGAACAATACAAACTCTAACAAGAATATGTTTGATAAACACAAATGCCCTGGACTCAGATTTTTGTCACAAAAACATGTTTACCAATTCACTCAGTTATGGAAAGAAAAAATGCCCAAAAATTATAAACACAGTAACTTGACAGAGTCATGGCTTTTTTGCAACTGTGAAAAATATAAGTTGGCAAGTCATTGCTATGACTTGTGATGAAGTTGAAAAATATTCAACTTTATCAAATATATATAAATGTATTTATATACCTTGAACCCAGTGAATCCAAACTCCATCCAAACTTAAAGGACCACCTTAGGTATGTTCCTTGTAAATATGAGACATTAGTAAAAAAACTAGAAATGTGTCCTTAGGACACGGGTGCCCCCACACTTCACTGTTTTGTCAATCTTATGACTTTAGGTCAAATATTTTTTGGCTACATGTGCCACAAGTTGAAAACTAAAAATCTTTTACTATGTCAAGGGGAAGAACTTTACAAATACTGAATAAAAATCCACAAGGAAACCCCAAGGTGAATAAGTATATGGCTACCAACATTCTTGTAAACTTTCAGACCTACAGGTCAAATATTTTTTGAGTTATGCATTATTTTTTGAGTTATGCATTAACAAGTTGAAAATTGCGAATTTACACTAAGTCAAGGGCAATAACTCTTAACAAAACTAAAAAAAATCCACATGCAAAACCCCAGGTGCATAGCTTCACAGTGATGTTGATAATTATTCCTGTAAAGTTGGTTGATTCTAACTCAAGCACTCGAGGAACAAATAACACAACAAAATGGAACTGTTTCCACTAAGTCAAGGGCAATGAATCTGACAAAACAGAATAAATCCACAAGTGAAACCCCAGGTGCACAACTTTACATGCTGAGCAACATTCTTGTAAAGGTTCATGACACTAGATCAATTTAACATGCAACACAAGTTGAAAATCGTAAATTTTTATTGTTTAAATATAAATGAAAAGATATAATCCTGGTATGTAAATGCTGTGGGACGACATGTTCGTAACCTCCAGAAATTATAATAATACCTTTTAAATTTGTGAAAAGAATCTAGCTTATGCCAACAGTTACACATGCTGATCAACATTCCTGTAAGGTTTCATGACTCAAGGTCAAATAATTTTTGAGATATGTGCGTCACAAGTTGAAAATTGTAAATTTTTACTAAGTCACGGACAATAACTAAAAAATACTAAATATTTTCACACGAAAATACCCAGGTGCACAACTACACATGCTGATCAACATTTCAATAAAGTTTCATGACTCTAGGTCAAATACTTTTTGAGCTATGTGCGACACAAAAGAGAACGGACAAGGGTAAATCTAAATGCTCCTTCCTAAAGTGGGGGCACAAAAGTAATACAAAGGCTGTATAAAAAAGTGTAAAAAATCTATTGTTAGCACAAGTGACCTCCCAGCATTGGACTATCCAAGATATGTTTCTTCCAAAAAACACCAGTCTATAAATAAAGGCTGTAAAAGCCAATGTGTAAATATCTATTTTTAGCACCCTTGACCTAGACCTGGCCTCTAACTCTATTCAAAGGAAGAAGACCATACAAGATATCTTCTTACCAAACATGAAAGTCAACTATGGGCAAAAGGATAAACATCAATTTTCCGCACTGGTGACCTTGATCAAACTGACTCAATATCTTGTACTTTGTATTGATAGGTAAGTGTGGAAATTATTAAGCCATTAGTATAGATAGAACTTAAGATATATCCAACTTGCCGATTTAGGTTAACCATAGTCATTTTCAAAGTACTGAAAAGAGTAATAACTTGGTCAAAATGGAAGCCATAGTTATGTAACTTACCCAGATCATGTAAATTGTATTGATTAGTAAGTGTGTAAATTATAAAGCCATTGGTACAGGTAGAACTTAAGAAAAATCCAACTTGCTGTTATAGGTTTACCTTGTACAGACAGTCAGTTCAACTACTATATGCCAGGGGGCATAAAATTTCAAACTTGAATATCAAAATTATTGCATCAAGAACAAGTTTGAAAACAATCTGAGGACCACAGTGTAGAGAAGTATGTAAATTGCTCTGATGCTGCATATTTGGTATTACAATTATAAATTAGAAATAACCTTTCATTATTGTTTATACAAGTATTATATGGTAGACACTCAGGCCATAGTAATTTCATTTTAAAAGGCTATATTTTAACATATATACATTCAGTAACATGTATCACAAATTCATAATACTGACAAAAAGTTCATTAATATAAAATAACACTACTTTACTCTCTCAAGGTGCACCTTGTTATTAGTGCCTTTCCAGTCTTCATATGACATGCATTTATGGCACATTAAACAAAGTGTATTATAAGCCAAAATGACAATTCCATATATATTTTTTTGGTATAATAATATGAAATACAGCATCTGCAACCAACCCTTTAAAGTGTATATACAACAAATTTTATACAATATTTCAAATTTTAATAAATATCTTACAAATTTACTGATATTTCTCTAATTTGACAAAAAAGATTTAAGAAGAAAAACTGACCTTTCTGCGTTCTTTATTGTTAGGATCATACAGTACTTTCACAGCAACATCTATCACCAAATGCTCACTCTGTGAAATATTCTTAATATTTTAAACTGACAGAAAAGAAAGCTGATATACACAAATTATTTTTGGTGAAAGCAGATGTTCAGATGGATCTAACACTTATCACTAATTTATAATTTTATTTATTATATGATCTAAATATAGCTGCAATCTCATTGGTCCAAACAGTAGTCAACAGAACTTTTTATAAAATCATATTCACTGGGTGAATTGGATTTTCCCAGTCTAATTGAGACTCATATTAAATGATCATACACAGTAGACTGTTAATTATGCGTGTTTATTAAAAATTAATTGTTGCTTTATGTTCTTTATGTTATATTTCTCAATTAAAATATCATTACTTTACTATTATACTGAAAGGCTACACCGCAATGATGAGTATAAACTTGAATTATTTTTGTATGCGCAGCGTTCGTGTAGTTGTTGCACGTCTAACATGTGCATCTTTTTTCCCGCGCTTCAACAAGGCAAAATTTGAACATGTATATAAGGATGTACTTTTCATGATTTTGTTATTTATTTCTTAGCCTTTTCATATAATAAAACAATTACTGACTAGTGAGCCATTGAATATGATGTGATATTCACCGGCAGAAAGTCATCTGCCGGTGAGTATCACATCATATTCAATGGTTCACTAGTCAATAATTGTATAATAGTATATATGAAAAAAAAAGAATGAATAAAAAAACAACTTCTTTATATTAATATTAAAGAAACACCAAAAACACAACACATTTCCTAATATTAATATTAAAGAAACATAAAAAACACAATACATTTCTTAAGAAACATCAAGCACAATTTTTTAAACAGTTACTGTTTCAAGAACATTTAAATTCATTTATCTCTTAAATTATGTGCTTGAAATGAAAGCATTTAGCCTTTGCCACCACTATAGAGCAAGTCAGGTCAGCAGTCCATGTTATATGTTGTTGTTAGCTCAATTTTTGTATTTTGATCTTTAAATCCCTTGAAATAAGAATGTTAAGAGTTTTTAAGCTACAATTCAGCAGGTTAAGAGTTAAGAAATAAACTTATTTAAAGTATCAAATGATGGCATATATTGTATGTGTATATATTTACTTACCCTTTTCAGTATGCCCTTTGACACCGTACCAAAAGCACCTTGACCCAGTTTATCAGTAGCTTGTATGGCGTCATCTTCTACAACAAATGTTTCATCTAAATCTTGAAACACCTGAAAAATATTTTCATCTCTTTATAAAACAAGAGAGTCTCTGCTGTATTGTAAGTTTGCTTTTTAATCTAATATTCTAAACCAAAATACAACTTACATTATCATTTTAATTCTTTAATATTACTCCAGATTCCTGATTTCATGTGATATACTTGTCCATAGTAAAATTTTCCCCAAAAAAAAGGTTTAACTCAGTTATGGTAAAAAAAATAATAATTACGACACAGTTATATAACATGACACTAATTGACAGAGTCATGATGTTTTGTTATTGTGAAAAATATAAGTAAGCATGTCAATGCTATTTGATGAAATAGAAATTTATCGAATATTTATATAAAACTAGAAGTAGTTTTTGTCACAAAAACATATCTCGCACAACTAGGTATGGTAATGGTCACTCCTATGAAGTGAAGTCGGAATCCCACCAACAGTTTGACCTGTGAAAGTCATTATAGCCCTGGCGACCATTTTGTGCAGTGATACGAAATGTGCCGACGATATGAACAACTACCGATGACTCTGATCACTCATGTGACGTTTCATTTAAATCCCACCAGCAGTTTGACCTGTGAGAACTGGACAAGATTTTTTATTTAAAGCTCTGGCGGCCATTTTGTCTAGCGAAGTGGAACATGCCAGCAACTAGGGATGGTACTGATTACTCCTGTGAAGTTTTATTTAAAACCTGCCAGCAATTTGACCTGTGAAAGCTAGAAAAGCTTAATGTGGAAGGATTTATTTACAAAATGGTACTTATGTGAGTTTTCTTTTGATCTTTTTAGTCATATTTAGTCACACAAGGTCTAAAAAAAAGACACACAAGTAAAAACAGAATAAATAGCATCAAAGAAAATGTACTGTTACCTATTTTTCTCCAAGTCACACAAGTACCTCAGTGTTTGTACTGACCAACAGATGGACATACAGACAGACAGCAATTGCAAAATCAATATGTCTCCAAAAAATGGTTTGAAATCTTTAACACTTTCATAATTATTCATTTCATTACACAGACAAAGACACATACAGTGATAGAAAATATTGTTGTTGTAAATATCAAATTTTGGTTATGTCATTTCATGTTTCAGAAGAGCAATATACTTACAGCATCTGGAGCTATATGTATTAGCCTTGTTACCCCATCTTGTCCTGGCATAAAACTAGGTGACACTGAATCATGCACCTTACATAATTTTCATCTAGACCTTCCAGTACATTTTTGGATACATTTTTTACCAGAATGTACACATCACTCTATGTTTCACTTCTATCTCTACATCAGCTGGGTTAATACTGGCAGTATTTTCATGTTTGGTTATCTACATCACTCCGGATACTGACCAGCTGTGGGGGTTCTGATCCTCCAGAACATAAAACTCCCAAGCTCCTTAAAATAGACAGAATTGCACACATATCAAAATGGAAGGTTATTATAAAATACATTGTATCTTGGTATTACATTTTTAGCTCATTACAAGAACTTTTAAATCAAAATTAAATGAAAATTAAGAGACTTTATGTTCCCATTTTTTTAAACTGTCAAAAAAGCCTGTGTGTGAAAAAATAGTTCAAATTTCAAAAGATTGACTATTATAAAAGTGATATTTTAAGATAAATTACAAAAACTTCCTAACATATAAAAGGCTTTTTTTCATTGAACATTACCGATATTTATAGATTTTTATGTAGATCACAGGGGTTATTGACTGTTCAGGTGACATTTTTTATTAAATTGAAAACAAAAATGACAAAATATAAAGTTATTTTGAAGGTTTTAATATCTGATTACACACCATTTACTGTTAGATTGACACAACATCATGCAATTTGAGGCGTATTAAATGGACAACACAGATAATCAAAACATTACAGCCAACGTTACAGTTTTGGGGATGGCAATGGGAATGCCGTCATGACTATCAATACTACTATTTTTTTCCGAAAAAAAAGTCAAGTTAAATTTACAGTGGATACAAATTCTTGTTTGCTTTTATGTTATTTTTAAATAAAGGCATTTTTACCTGAGGGATTTTCTTTTGATAACTAATTTCAGCTTTGTAAACACATTTTGGGCATGGAAAACCACTCTCGTTACTAGGTAACGGCCCCTTGACAACTCTGAAATAAATCTTGACTCTTTCCAAATCTCTTGGAAACCAAGTCCTGTAACAAGGGCAGTTCTATATGCCTCTACAACCTTGGCAAGGAACTGCAGTTTTTGCTTTCTTCATCATGGTTTAAATGTTTTCTTGGCTCAATAGAAATTCTAAAAACTGTGGTGAACCAAGGTTGGGGTCATTGATATCCCATAAATAAGTTTAATTTTATCTGCGCTTTTGAAAGATACTTTTTCAGAATAACACTATCATTAACATCCAGTTTCCCCATTGACTATCAAAAATGACATTCAATTTTTAAGATCATCTTGGGTGTAGTTACACATTCCTCGTGCATAATTTGATGTAATTTCTCACCTTTCTTTCACCTGCATTATTCAACATTACCAAAATATTTACCAAGTTCAAAACCAGTTTGCCAGCATCTTTCCAGTTTTGGCGTTTCCCCTTTTGAATATCAGGACACTTTTGTCAACCCAATATTTCTTGTGGAAACTGGTACCATCCTCATCACAGGATCATAAAACAGTTCATTCAAGCTAAAATTCTGGTTTATAAGCCTTGGCCCCAGGGAACTCCACTAGGAAAGTATGTGAGGAGATTTAAAGACGGTGTGTTGGAGAATGCTGGGTTACTACTTGGTTTTGGGTAACTAACTAATGTACATGAAGCCTGTTCCTCCGACATATTTCTGTTTGTGGAGTTAAACAGCCTACCTATACTGGCTTGACTCTCATTCATAACATTAACTGGTACGCCCTTTCTCCTTACTGGAATCTGGGAAAAAATACCCTCATTAAATACTAGAATTCCGTGAGTCGGATGTGTCCCCTTGTGAACAATATAGTTTAGGAGAAATGGCCAGGACAAAATGAAATATGAAAAGTAACAAAGAGCAATAACTCAAAGAATAAGAAAAGCAGAGCAACAGTTTCTGTGCACTGCACTTCTTATCAATAAGATCTATCATCCTATGAAGTTTCAAGTCCATAGCTTTCATAATTTATGAGAAATGGCCTGGACAAAAAATAAAGTATGAAAATTAATAAAGGGTAATAACTCAAAAATAAGAAGTGCAGGGTACCAGTTCTTGTACACAGAACTTTTTCTTAATGAGATCTATCATTCTATGAAGTTTAAAGACCATAGCTTTTATACTTTGGCAATAACTCAAAAAATAATAAATACAGAGTACCTGTTCTTGTGCACTGCACTTCTTCTTAATGAGACCTATCATCCTATGAAGTTTCATGTACTTTAGGAGAAATGGCCCGAACAGAAATCGCCTGGACAAAAATAAAGTATGAAAATTAACAAAGGGCAATAACTCAAAAAATAAGAAATGCAGAGTACCGGTACTACAGCACTGCACTTTTTCTTAATGAGACCTACCATCCCATTTAAATTTTTATGTCCATAGCTAATAATTAGGAGAAATAGCCTGGAAAAAAAAAAAGTAGAAAAATTAAAAAGGGGAATTTTCCAAAAAAAAAGAATGCAGAGTACCCGGTTTTGCGCACTGCATTTTTTTTAAAAGATCTATATCCTATGAAGTTTGAAATCCAAAAATTTTACACATTTGGAGAAATGGCCCCACAAAATTAAAGTATGAAAAAATTTAAAAAGGGGAAAAACTAAAAAATTTAAAAAGTGCAAAATCCCTTCTTGTGCATGCACTTGGGGGCATTAGAGCATGCATACCCTACAAAATTGAAATCAATCAACTTATAATATGATTATGCTCCGACAAACTTAAGGGGAGCGCCGAAAAAGACATGCGAAAAACACTGCGAAAAAATAACTCTATTTTCCCCTTTTTTAAGGCGCACAAAATTGCACACAAAAGGGCACATTTAAATATCAAAATTTTGCTTTAAAAAAAAAG